>NC_056728.1:909942967-910122967 GCF_019279795.1 Protopterus annectens
AGACATACACAGACACAGCCACACACACAGCACACACTCAGACACACACATAGACAGACACGAATACACACACACACACACACACACACACACACACACACACACACACACACACACACACACACAGACACAGACACACACACACAGACACACACAGACACACACAGACACACGCACAGACGCACACAGACACACACACAGACACACACACAGACACACACAGACATACACAGACACACACAGACACACACACACATACACACACAGGCAGACAGACCCACAGACACAGACACACACCCACACACACAGACACCCACAGGCACACACAGACACATACACAGACACACACAGACATTTACACACACACAGACACACACAGGCACACACAGACACACAGACACACACACAGACACACACAGACACACACAGAAACAGACACACACACTGACACACAGACACACAGACACAGACGGATGCACACAGAAAGACACACACAGACGCACACACAACACACCTAGACACACTCAGACATAGACACACAGACACAGACAAACACACACACAGACACACATAGACACACACAGACACACACAGGCACAGACACACACAGACACACACACAGACACACACACACACACACAGACACACAGAAACACACACAGACACACACACAGAAACAGACACACACACAGACACACAGAGACACAGACACACAGACACAGACAGATGCACACAGAAAGACACACACAGACACACACACAACACACCTAGACACACTCAGACACAGACACACAGACACAGACACACACACACACAGACACAGACACACACAGACACACACTCAGACACACACACACAGACACACACACACACAGACACACTCATACACAGACATACACAGACACTCACAGACAGACACAGACACACACACAGACACAGACACACACACACACACACACACACAGACACACATGCAGACACACACGTAGACACACACAGACACACATATGCACACACACACAGACACAGACACAGACACACACAGACACACAGACACAGACACACACAGACACACACATAGACATACACATACACAGACACACAGACACAGACACACACAGACAGACACAGACACACACAGACACACAGACACACATAGACACACACACAAACACACAGACACACACAGACACATACACACAGACACACACACAGACACACACACATAGACACACACACACACAGACAGACACAGACACACACACACACAGACACACACACAGACACAGACACACACAGACACACACACACACACACAGACACACACACTCAGACACACAGACACAGACACAGACAGACACACACACACATACACAGACACATACAGACAGACACACACACAGACTCAGACACACAGACACAGACACGAGACAGACACAGACACAGACACTCACAGACACACACAGACACACAGACACCTGCACACAGACACACACACACACACACACACACACACACACACACACACACACACAGACACACAGAGACAGACACACACACACACACAGACACACTCACACTCAGAGACACACACACACACACACACACACACACACACACACACACACACACACACACACACACACACACGCACACTCACACAGACACACACAAACACACAGACACTCACACACACATACAAAAAGCATACCACCTGCAAATAAAAGAACAAAACTCTCTTTACCGGCATGACTGTGGCTCTGGCAGCACCAACAGAACAATGGCAGCATAAGTCCTGTAACACAGAGCAATAAGAGAACAAGAACAGCTAGTTAGTTTGTTTAACTTCTGCATGTGAATCCACGTTAGCCTGAAAACTCCACTTCATTCATTTTTTCTGACAGGTCTTGCAGCTGATAAAGTGGTGTCCCCCTCACACTGGTTCTTACGGTTCCGGCACCCACGGACTTCTCACTACTGTATCAACAGTGTCCGGAATATTCCCCACATCCTGCATATAAAATATGCCTTACATTAAGTCATTATCATGTTCCTGTGTGTTAAAACAGCTCTTAACATTTTAAAATCTTTCATAAGCAGCACTCCAGATATATAATTTCCAGTTCCAGTACATTATTGCCACTATTACATTTAGCCTTAGCTCTCAACTTAAGAAAAAGAATCTGGGGTAAAGCAAAATAATTACAATAATGAGGGATGGGCAACAAAATCAGTGACAATTTTAAAATATTACTCTAATTCACTGAAAAGCTGGATAGAAAAACAGGTTTTACAGCAGCATGAATTTTCTGGACAAGTAAGAAATGTCTGGGATTATTAACTCATATAATCCTCATTGATTTACTACAAAATTTTACAAGGGTCTGGCCAAAATTAGGGACACAACAGAAAATCAAGGACAGACGAAATGTATTCCTTCAGGCTGATGGTCTGTGTTTCAACCTGCAGAGGGATAAAGCCCTTGGTGCTTCAGAGATAAACCATGCTCAATTACTGGCACAGGTGCTGGTGGGACTGCAAGAGGAAGATGCAAGTGAATGGCTGTGCTGATGGCATCACATGTTGGGGGGAGGGAAGCAGCACAGCCTTGCTGCAATATGCAGTGTATTAGCCCAGCCATTTCTGTGTTGCAAGAAGGATAATCTGCTTAATCAGAAGGCTGGACATGAATTAAAGTCTTCATGCACCTTCAGAGGGCAACAATAACAGAGCTGTCTGCTGCAATAAGGGAATGGTAGTTACAAAATCTCCTCAGCAATCAGCATGTCACTGCATCAGTGTCACTGATTTCCTCAAAAGCCCTGGAGTGGGGTTGGCCTGAGCCTAAGGAGGTTAAGGTGGGTTTGGTAGACCTGGTAGATGAGACTTGCAGCCTGTGTCAGTTGATGGCCAGATACAGTGGAGGAAAAAACAATGGCATAAATCTGCTTAACAAAAGTTACAAGTCTAGCAAAGGAAAGAATAATGCCAGCTTGAGCAATTTATTTATTTATTTACTAAACATATATTTATCAGGTAAATTAGTTGGTCCATAAACCTTTTTCAAGCATGACCCTGGCTATGTGAGCAGAAGTACACACAAAATAAAAAGCATAAAATAAGCATAGAAAAACATATAAAAGTCTCAGTAGTGGCAATAACAAACTGTGTGTGTGCGTGTTTGCACGCGCACGCATGTGTGTGTGTGTGTGTGTGTGTGTGTGTATATATATATATATATATATATATATATATATACACACACACACACACACACTCATATATATATATATAGATATATATATAGATATATAGATATCTATAAAGAGAGAGAAGGAGACTGAGTGCAAAATACATATAAACATGAGAGTCTGTTACAAGTGGTTGTGTTAGTAGGTTGCAGCACACTTGCTCACTGCCACTTGCTCTAAGGTCCTGTCCCTCTCTGTAACCCTAAACTCACCTCCTGTGCTCTAAACCTAAAAGTTGCCAACTGCATCCTAACCGTAAAAGTTCTCTTCCTTCTCCCTAAACCTAAATCCTCTTCCCAACTGCAGACTCATCCTTCTCCCTAAACCTAAATCCTCTTCCCAACTGCAGACTGAACCCCACTAACCTAAACTCCCATCCCCTCCCAATCCCTACCCACAGTTGCCACACTTACTTAGCCTGAACTCTGGTCATGTGCTAAGGTTGGCAGTGGCAACTCCACACTGTACTCACAGCTGCCGCAGCTCAGCAGAACATTCAAGTTTAACTGTAAGCAGTATTGCTAGAGTCTCTGGCTGCAATACAGTGGTCATTAAGCACCGGGAAGATGGGCACTTGTAGTACATTATATAGGGTCTATATCAGATACTCGAACGTTTAAATGTTCGAATCACTAAAGATCGAACTTTAGTGATTGACTGCTTAAATGTTCGAATACACATAAAAATTTAAAAAAAAAGAAAAGAAAAAAAGAAAAACTAAAGGGTGTAAACAGGGGGGCAAGCGCTCCTGCACCTCCCATGTGGGGAGCTGCACCCCCCCACACCCCCCGCTACTCAAATATACAAACTCCAAGATTGCCCTACACTATAGGAAATGGGAAATTTTCTGTTTCCGCACTGTAGCACACTGAAATATAATCTCAGAGTTGGTATATTTATGTAGTGGGGGGTGTGGGTGGTGCAGGGTGGCTTGCCCCCCTGCTTAAACCCTTTACTTTTTCTTTTTTTTTAAATAGTCTTTTTATAGATATTCGAACTTTTAAGCGTTCGATCACTAAAGTTCGTTCTTTAGTGATTCGAACATTTAATCGTTCGAATATCTAATATAGACCCTATATATATGCAGATATTGATATAGATACAGATATACACATATATAAACACAAAAATAAATTATATATAGCCCAATACTGTTTGTTGGCTCTTCACTTCACTTTTACATACTGCACATTTAATTTCAGAAGGCAGTTATTTAATTATATTTGATATCATTATGTCCTTAATGATGTTTCTTCCAAATTTCAGTATGCATTTGTGCCAGTATTATTTTTCTATAACAAAGGGCAGTATATATAGAAAAGACACAAAACTGTGGATTAAATAATCCCCAGGATTCACAAACCCTCCGTGTAAGACTAAATTAGTCTTACACGGAAACGCCAATCTAAGAGTAAGATGTCAGCATGCTATGCATATTAATGAGGGCTCGCTGCCTCAACTCTAAGGCTAACACGGAGCATGCACAAGTGCAGGGGGCATGGCGGACTACCAAGCAGTCCAAAAATCCACGCCCCTGCAAGTCTCTCAATTGGTAAATGTCAACTGACATGACCGTGTCCGCTCAAATGTGTACATACCCAACAGTACACTCCCCCACATTCTAAACCCCTGTACAATTATAAAATGTAAAACTTTAAATTTTTTTTTATTATTCCCGATATAGCTGCCCGTATTTGCACGTGTTTGTGTGGGTTTGCCCATTGCTTAGCTACAGTTAGCAATTTAGACATCGAAGAGGATAATAAGAAACTTATATGCAAATTAAGCAAAATAGCAATAGCGTAGTGGTAGAACCTTCACACAAAGAAGAGGCATTCCCGGTTCGAGTCCCACCACTTCCCTTTCTATTTTCTTTTGGAAATCTGTATATAAAAATAATTCCTGACATTTATCATTTAAATTTTAGTAAAAAGCATTGAAATGGCCTATGTAGTAGTGAATGAATTTTATATATATATATATATATATATATATATATATATATATATATATATATATATAAGAAGGTAAAATGGTTATGCATACTGATGAATGCATAAGCAACATATCTTAAGCAATGTGAAGCACTGCTAAGCAAAGTTTACCAGTATTAAGCATATTTAAGTATAATTGCTCATAGCTTAGCACTGCTTTAACTAGCGCAATAGCTTTGCACGGAGCTGCGCATCGCGCAGACTAGCGTGAACAGAACATGTTTGCGTGTAGCTGTGCAATGTGCTAACTAGCACAATGTTGGGCAACGTAGAGCACCATAGAGCAACATAGAGCAACGATGGGCAAAGTTGAGCAAAGTCGGATAAACACAGCCACACCTCCTAGCCGGTCTGGCCAGTAGTAAAATAAAAAGCAATGACAGGCCTCAAACCCAGGATACTGTGCACCATAATTACAGTACTGAACCACTAAGCCATGATAGCTTTTCATAAGCATGCACTTTCAACACACATATACATATCAATGGAAGTTTACCTATTGCTAAGCAGGTGTGCCTTCAGCTGAGTTTTTTCAGAACTGGTCAATCACAAATAAGTGTGGGAAATGATGCATATTTAAGCTCCATAGGTGGGAATACTTGCCATAACTGGTTGTAGCTCCCATCTGCAGGCAGCAATGGCCAGTGCTGGAGAGGGTTCTCATTTTCGAGTGTAACGTTGGGGCATTGAGGAGTCAAAAGTAATGGTTTGGCTCCTTGTCCATAATCTTGAAGATAGACTCCTGTGGGGCCAGTACCAGGGCACGCCATACAAAGCGGAAGCCTGGGACCATCTAGCTCATGAACTCACCAGTGCCACTGGTGTCCCTCAGACTGGTGAGCAGTTCAGACACCACTACACAGACCTGCAGAGATGCAAGGCGGGTCAACTGGACCAGTGGATCCAGGAGGCCCGTGAGATGGAAAATGCTCCACTACTGAGTACGTAGCCATGGAATTAAGTATGTAAGAATTGCTATTCTAGTCTATACTATGGATAGGTATGTCTCAATATCACTTCATTGACTTCACAGCTGCAGGTGTCCGTGCTGCGAATCAGCAAGCCTATGCAGATAGGCTGCTAAGGCTGCTCCACCAGGCAGGTTAGTAATTATCCAGCTTGTACTGTTATGTAAAATAAATGAGAGAGCCTGAAAAAAGTGTTTTAACACATTAAATAAAAGTATAATAATTCTCTAATAATTATTCTGCATGTACTGTTATATAAAATAAATGAGAGAGCCTCTAGAAAAGTGTTATAAGTCTTTAATAAAGGTATAATTCCTGGAGTGTGTCTGTGTCATTTTCTTTGATATGTTGTTGTACTCTTGCATTATAGAAATTGTACAGTTGTATTAAGCACTGTTAACACACAGTTGGGTAGGCCCATATAAAGTGGATGAAGGGAGTGCCAGTAGCTTTTAAGCATATTTACAGTCCTCAACTGTTGGTTCATGTCTAGCATGTACAGGTTAATCTGGCACATGAGTAGCTTGGTATTGTGTTCCCCAGAAATGTCAGTGTGCTGGCAGAAATGTAGGGAGCTGTTAATATATAACTGATAATTTCACCTAAACATATCTAGATAAATATAGGAAAGTAGAGTTGTCAGTGTACCATTTCAGCAGTAGTGTGCCTGAGCAACTCACAAAATATGTAGCAGTAACATCTGCATCCCGGACAGTTTGTATGTCAGATGCAGCCCATGTATATAAAGATCTAGCAAAACCCATTTCACAATCTAAGGACAAATGTGTAGTGTAATAATACATGTAGGGGACATATAACTGCAGTTAATAGGAATGTAGTGTAAACTAGAAGGATATATAAGTTGTTAATGGAGCTATCATTTTCCACCCTACTGTATGTGCATAAAAAATGCAATTCCACAACTCAATGGGTATGTCTAATCTCAAAACATTTGTTGGGACATATGTCCTATTGGTTTATAAATATCTGCATTTATTTCGATGCATGTGCCCTGTTCAAATACCACAATATTGGTGGCCTGTTGCCATCAATTAAACCTGCATGCTGTTGTAATTTCCACTGTTGTTCTATATATGCATGTGTCATGCTTGCTGTTCAACTGTTGGAACTCTGCGGTGTGTTGGGTTAATGGGAATACTTCTGCATGCTGTTATAACTAATTGGGAATGCTGTTGACTGTTACTAACCCATCTTCTTCTTCTTCTTCTTTCGGCTTTTCCTGGTTAGGGGTCGCCACAGCGGATCACCTTGTCCGCACATTGATTGGCAGTGGAGTTTTACAGTGTCGAGTTGCCAGCCCGGCGCCCAACCTTCCACAGAAGGCACACTCACACGCACACCTAGGGCCAATTTAGAGTGTCCAATCCACCTGCAGCATGTCTTTGGGATGTGGGAGGAAACCGGAGCACCCGGAGGAAACCCACGCGACCACAGGGAGGACATGCAGACTCCGCACAGAAGGCACCCCAGCTGACTGTTACTAACCCATATTTTCATTAAATCCTCTTAAACATAGAATGTATGGGAAGGCTGGTCTCAGCGGACCCACCTGTCCTACCTCAGCTGGCAATGGCACCTGGCACCAGCAGGTCCGGTGCCCAGCCTGGGACCTCCTCCTCTGTTGGCCCTGTGCCACCTTCAGGTGGAAGTGCTGCAGGGGATGGGGCTCACCCCCATGCAAGCGTGGGCGGAGGAGGGCCACCTATCATCCTCCGAACGGTCCGGGCTGTGGTGCGTAGGGAGATTGAGCGTTCTGTCGCTGATCCTCTATGCCAGCTTGAGGCATGAGTGGCATGACTCAAGGGTGAGCCTGCCCCTCCTACGCAGCCCACAGCACAGCCACCCTCTGGGCTGTGAAGGTGCAGTGGTGACTGCCCATGGGTGGGGATTTCAGTTCCACTGTTGACATCTGTGGGCTCATGGGCTTGCGATTTCCAAACTTCCTCCCCCGTCAGAGGTGTTCACCCACCACATGTGTCATATTCTGCCCCTGTATGCACCTGGCTAAGTGTGAACTGTGCCCTGTATTTTATTTGGGTAAAACTGAGCGTCAACTCAAACAACGCACATATGAACATTTATATGCTATATCCAGGGGGTTCAGATGAATGCATTGGCTAGGCATATTACTGAGTTCAACACACAGTTTTTTATTTGTAGTGGTGCAAAGTGTCCCCAAGAATCCTAGGGGTGGTCCTTGGCATCTTAGATTAGAAGAACAGGAATTGTTATGGCAATTACGCACTAATGCGCATGTATATCCAGGAATTAACGATATTTGTTCCATCAAATGTTTGCTCAGATTAAGAGCTTTGGAACGTTAATCGTAACATTTTTATATGCATTTATATTTTCCATATATGTACATTACAAAGTGTGGTTATATTGTTTATGATATATATGTTTTTATATTATATATCACACATTGATTATGTGTTTTATTTGATGGATTGGAGAGTGTATTTTTAACTTAGATGTTAAAAGTGTCAATTTTTTAGGCAACTATGACACATGCATTTGAAGGTGTTGAATTTTTTGGCATTATATATTTTTTTTACTTGATTGGAGTAGGTCTAATTAATTAATTAATTGTTTAATGGTCCTAATGCCTTTGTGATGTCATTAGTCATTAGTATTTAAAGTTTCAGTGTTTGTCAGTTCAAGTGTCTGAAGAAGTGCACGTATCTGTCGTGCATGAAAGAGCTAACACAATAAACGTTCATGGATTTGGTATTTTGTGACTTGTGGATTTCTCCTTTCCTTTGGTGTCTTTTATCTGTTTACCTCCCCAACCTACCTCCCCAAATATACCTACTTCCCCTACCCCACATTCCACTCTCACCTGAAAAAAAAAAGGACAATCTGCTCCCAAAAAATAATTACGCCCCATACATAGCTGCCCATTTTGCACACATGTCTGCTGGACACATAAACTGATATTTAATTGGCATTACAACATATTTTGTTGTCCTCACCCCTCTCTCAGGGGTAGAAGGTTTCATATTTCCCTCCAAATTTATTGCATATGCACAGCTGTTGCTGTGAAAGAAATGGGCAGCTATGGACCTTCCCTACACCCATCCTGCACATCCTGAGCTGTTTTCCCTACTGTCTTTCCCTCTTTGTGCCCCTTTTTCACCACTTTCCTATCTCCCCATTGTCTTTTCTTTCAAAGAAATGAGCGCAGGGGTTAGCGGGAGTAAACACTATTAAGCAGTAGTTAGCGGGTTTGCGCGAGTGTGCTCTTGTTTGTGCTTAGCTAAGCATCGTGCAAACCTGCTCACAACTGCTTAAAAGTGCCTTAGTCACTCTGTATGTCAGGGCCCTTGTCCTGCTTAGCAGCAAAATAAAACACCTCTGTCAGTCTCGAACCCTGGACCTTGGACATACTAGACTGCATGAAGTACCACTAAGCCACGGTAGACGTACAACAAGTTGGTGCTGAAATAAATATATCATGCATCAGAATGAGTGAATGTAAAGGAAAAATAGGAATGCCATAACATAAAACTTGTTCTGTGGATCTTTACCAGCAGTTGTTGTGGAATTGCATTACATGACTGTGATAAGAGAACCAGCCATTCTAGCAGGAAATAATGTTACAGCAGCACTTTACAACCCACACACACACAGTATCATAGCAGGACAAACAGTGGCATATCCGATTAGGGCAGATGACATACATTCCAACTGTGACTACTTTTCAGGGATGTCCCTGATTTTGAAACATATGTTAGCTGTGTCCCTCTGAATCCCTCTGAAACGTACTGACATTAGGCGGAAAGGTGGGGTATTACACTTAATGAATAATGACAATAATAAGAGTTAGACACTGCTTGTACTTCAGAAAAGGTGTAGTAATCCATATGCACTGGTTCTCTCGAAGTCTCCACTTACTGTCTCTATTATTTTGAAGGTGTACCTCACTTTTACCTACCTTTCCCTAACTCTGTTCAAATATGTACCTGTGTGTTTCAGAGGCCTGGCAGAGGCAGAAACACACAGGCATATCAGCTTTTCTGCTGTTACACACTGTGCAAATAGCTTTGGAAGGAGTTCCACATGCATACCCTTATGTAGGAGTACAACACTGAAATACCAAAGGATGTAGCCATGTACTGGTAACAACCGACTGTGACAATGCCATTGTACCAGTGCTGAAAAGACCTGTGCATTGCACAGACAAAGAATAACAGGCTACCATCTGGCTACCATCTGGATAGGTCCACAGTTGGGAGCTATGCAGACAGACTACTTGCCTTGATAAACTAACAGGTACACAGCAACCCTTTAAGTCCAGCAAGATAACATTCACACAGTAATACATAATGTTCTCTGTATATCTGCATCCCTACCCAAATGTACAATATACCTGTGTGTTCAGGGTCTACCAAGGATGTAGGTAGGCATACTCAGTACTGGAATTGTCCAGTTTTCATGAGCAGCCTGTGCTAATGTCAGCACTAAAAAGCACAACTGTTCAGAAGTGAGTACATTAATATTCACAGTATAGCAGTTCACAAACAGTTCAAGTGCCAAAAGAATACATCTCAATAACTACTTTTGTATGGCAGTTAATTGTATAAGTAGAAAAGAAATGACATACTCCCATGTATCTTGTGTTAGCATTTGCAGGGGTGAGTACAATTCTACACTGACAAGTGTGTACTGGAAGTGGCAACATTCATGTCTGAGTACAACATTTAAATCACTGGCTACACCCCTAGCTTCAGATATAAGAACTATACCAACCTTCTGACTTAAACAACGGTGTCCACAGCAAACAAGTATGAGCCCCACTTTGGAAAGCTGAAAGGGCTATGCCTACCTGACTTAGCAATTTATAGCATTGGGTTGCTATGACAGTGAGTACTGCAATTACCACACAGCAGGCTGCATGCAATTACCAAATGGTGGCCACCAACTGGTGCAGAGGCCATCACATGCACATGTGCAGATACCTATAAAAGCAGGCTGTACTTGCTGCCCACACATGCAATCCCTCCATTGCAGACACTGAGAGAGAGATAGAGACATTAAAACCAAAAGCAAACTCAAAAGCAAAAGGAACACGGAAATTAATAATACCAACACATAGAAAGGAAAGGTATGTAACATATGTATTTACTGGCATGTAGTAGATGTTTTTGAAGAGTATTCTACATACTTTGAAACATCCATATGTGGCAGCAGTACGCATCTATGCACAGATGTCCAGCATAACTACTGCCATGGACAAATCAGTGTGTACCTGTGTGCAGGGGGACATAACTGTGACATATGTAGCTCAGCATTAAATGCCAAACATCTGATCCATGTTATCTGTGCTCTGTACAGTAGTGTGGACAATGGCTGTTTGGGGGAGTAGTGGAAAACAGCTATATAAACATGGATGTGACAGAGTAACACATGCATGATAGTCATATTAACGTGTAGCTTAGCATTGGCAATTGCTGTACCAGGCTGGTATGCTAATCTAGCATTTGTAGCTATATACACACCCTCTAATATTACTGTGCGCTCACATGTGACACCTGTTCATGTTGCAGCAAGGCCCAACAGGTCAGCCGTGAGGTCCAGGGACTTACTACAGTGTGGACCTTGTGTGCGTATGGCACACACATACGGAGAGATATATATGTGTCAGATATATTAACATCTGTACATGTGCATAGAGCAAGGGACATACTGCAACTGTATGTGAAGGGTGGACATATATATGTTGGTGAAGGTTGTTATGTGCATATTTGTATCATATATGTAGGTTGTAGTGTGTGGCAAACAAGACAGCATACAGTGCTGGTATATGACATGCAGTGGTTAAACACTGTGGGTGTGATTTGTTAAGTTTGCAATGTTGCAGTCAGTGAGGCCTGCTAAAGCTACATGGGCTGAGAATACCTTCAATGGATTTCTCACAAGACTGTGCGATATCATTACATTACTGTATACCTCACATCCTTTGCATAATTGATATTCCTACCATGAAAGGTGGACTGTATATGTGCCTATATGTATATGTACACCAATGGATGTGTATATGTATGTGTGTGTATGTATATATATATATATATATATATATATATATATAGAGAGAGAGAGAGAGAGTCATATATAGTGAGAGAGATGCCTGGTGTCAAAGCCATGGCCTCAGGCTCAATACTGAAAACTGAATTGTCATCCCTTTTGGTAAAAACTCGGTACCCATGAACTACCACATAGGTGGTAGTCTACTTAACACCTAAAGTGTGTTAAGAGACCTTGGGACACAGGTGGACAGTAGTCTCCCCTTTGATGATTACAGTGCCACACTAGTCAAGAAACCCTTCTATGTGGCACACCTCTTCACAAAAGGCTTCTCATCCAGGGAAAAAGAGGTCATTCTTCCCCTCTACTCATCACTCATAAGACCCATTATAGAGTACAACACCCCTTTTGGTATGTACCTCACAAGACATCTACAACTGGAAACGCCACAGACATACCTCACAAAGAGGATTACCGGCCTCAAACAGATGCTCTATGAAGACTGTCTCACAAAATGCCAGCTTTACTCTGTCGCATATCACCTACCCAGAGGTGATCTCTGCCTAACATACAAAGCTATGTCAAACCCAGAGCTGTTGGACATGCTCCACATAAAGAAATCCCAATCCCTCCGAGCTACATGCTCTAGGGACCTAAACCTTGTCACCACAATAAACAGAACATGCTGGAGGGATATATTCTTATCTCAGAGACTTCCTATACTCTGGAACAAACTACCTATCTATACCAAACAAAGCTCCTCAGTGGCACTCTTCATGAATAATCTTGATGATTGGATTTGAGATAGGTAATACACCCCGGGGATCACCTCTGTGGCTCTGCTTGACAGGGGCATAGGAAATTAATTTCCTTGGGTGGCAAAGGCCAGGGTACCATTTGGCTAGGCTTATATAGGCCCTAGGGCCAACAGCCTAGTACCTACCTATGAACCTATACACACCCACATGTACTTGTTGCAATACATGCTATGTGAGGTTGACTGAGTGTGATGGTCAGAGTGTTGGTGAATGTGTCAAAGTTGTGTATATGTGGGATAATCTAGTGAGAAACTGTTTCTGACACAGTATTTTGTGTCCTAGCTTTGATCCCAGCAAAAGATGGGTATGCTATTGCTAGGCAGAAAAAGCAGTATGGCATACGGTCTGACGTAGTCCCTTGGTGTTGACTGGGGTGTGTCACTGGAGGCTAAAGCAGTACATGTATGCCTATTGATTGGTACTGCTGGTGAATCCAAATCCTGTATGAACAGCAGTACTACCTGAAGCTGTAGGCCTAAACAGCACAGTATGGTGTATGTCCACATTGCTTGGAACCACTGTTTTGTGTGTTCCCTGTAGTCCTCACAGATTACATACCTCAGGCTTAAGATTTTATAAGTACTGACACACAGTACTGTATGGTGCACATGTAAATCTCATCTGGGTTGCTATACCTTTATGTCTTGTAAGTATGTCTGATGTGTGTGTGGGTATGCCTGTAACATGCCCTCTGTCATATGTGTGTTACAGGATATAAGTGCGTATCTAGCAACATGTACAGTCTAGTACAGCAGTATGCCAACCATATTCACAAATGTGCACATATGTTAGGCATGGGTTTGCCATCAACAAGTAGTGTGGTATAATGGTAATACTGTAACTGGACTATACAATCATTGCGATGGAGGACATATTACATTATGCATTAGCTTGATCTATACCTTCTGTGGCTAGGTGGTGCATTGTGTTGCATACAGTGTGCCATGTACTGTTGTATAGTTGTATATCACTTACATAGTGATTTTACTTTGTTGCTGTGCAGAACATGGTGTAATATACAGAGTGTGCCAGGCACTGTCAGGCAGTTGTGGGGTGAGTACTGATATGTGGTACTGAAAGTGTGTATCCTCCGACAGCTAATAGGTTTCTATATATGTCAGTTCAGTGATATCTGTACTATATAACGTTAAGTGTGCCATATGACTTGCTCAAACATATTGTTTCATTGTCTTCCAGGGATCATGGCCCACTGTCGCAACCCGTGCTATAGTAGTGCTGAGGATGACATCATTACAAGCAGTCTGATCCAGCACTACAGAGTGCTATTCTCAAGAACCAGCCAGGACCAGCATGAGTGGACTGCACTGTGGCAAGATGCTGTCCATACGGTAAATGACATAGGCATGCATAACCGGATATATGAGCAGGTACGCCATCACTGCAGTGATTTACTTAGACATGTCCGGCAGCGTGCGTCTGATGTCTGTAGACAACAACTTGCTACAGGTGGTGGGGTTACCATCCATCCCCCTCTCACCAGAGTGGAGGAGCTGCTCCTGAGCCTGGTGGCTCCTTGCCAACACCAACAGCAGCAGACATGTATTGTCATGGAGGTTGGAGCCACCCAGCAAGTTCACACAGAGCGTGCAGGTACCATGGCATATCTGTAGTCTACTGTTACCTCTATTGGTAGATCATGCATATGTGAGATGTGTACTGTGTAGTTAGAAGATGTGTAGCCTGGTGTTGTGCAATACTGATCATTTGGAACATAATCTGTAGGCCTGTGAATGTAAACAGTTGTACTACTGTAAGATTGCAAACCCACAGTAGCAATGCCACAGTTGTTGCCACTGACAAACTGTCTCATATCCTTGTAGGTCCCTCTGGTGTGACAGCAAGGCAGCAGACCCATGCTGTTGAGTGTGTTCTACATTTATTGTTGCAAATAAAATGTGCACGTCATAGGTAAGGTGTAGGCCATGTACACATGTAACACACCTACGCATAATGCATGCTGTGCATGTTTGCAGTGAGACTATGCACATCTCAGTAATGTGATTAGCTGCCTCAAACACATGCAATACACAGAGCATCCCAAACAAATGTGGCTACATTGTAGTGGCCATTGGATAGGCAGATTCGATACACATGCACACAGCATACACAACTATGTCATACACAGAACATGTTAATATGCTACACATGACGTATTCACAAACTGTCTGTAAAGTCACACTCCAGTATCCCAAATGTTATCCACAAAGCAGACATAATATACCTGAGGGGTAGAGGCCTATCATGGGGCAGTGAGACAATCTTCCACACACAACACATTCATGTTTGGCAATGCTCCTTATTGGGCACCTTACAAACCCATGTAACAACTGGCCGTGAAATGGTGGATGTAGCCATGGTACTGCAGTTCAGGTACAGTATGACAGGTGTTGATCTGGCACACATTAGTAGCCTTGAGTGGCCACATGATGCTGCATGATGATGGCTTATGGTACTACACCCCATCCAGTTACAGTAACCACAGTACTACACATAGATTTCATTGCTATACACCTCAATGTTGTGTGTGTGCAAACATATGCACCTATACACAATATGCATAGCAATCACCATTTGCACAAACTGACACATATATGTCTTGTAATGCTATTGAGTGTCTAGGTCACATGACACACATTGGGTATGTGTGATGTTAAATGTTGCAGTTGTGTTGTAGCATGCCATGTCATGGCTGGCACTGGCATGTCCACAATATGTTCTACACTCACCATAACTACTGTACATTGGCTATGTGGACCAATGGTATTCCAGCAGGTATAAATGCACCACTGATCCTGTCTGTATACACAGCATGCATGGGCTAAACCTGTGTACACAATTATCTGCTAAAGACACAGATGCTCTAATCAGAAATGGATATCTATGTGACACACAGATACACATCCAGCCATGGTATGTATACCTGTGAGTGATGGTGCACAGGACAGTAAAGAGCTTTTAATACTTGCACAGCAATGTTGTATCCATGTGTACATTGCATTCCAGGGTGAGGCCAATCACCAAACAACAACACACATGCACCAAAACTATGTATACTATGTATAGTAGCAAGGACTGTCTACACTTGCACTGCATGCTGTTGAGCAACACATGTCCTGCATGCTGACGTGTGATATGACTGTTTGGCTTGTGATACTGTACCCCACCATCAACTGCTATTGATTATGTTCTGGATTGCTGGTGGTGTGTGTGTGTGTATGTATGTGTGTGTGTGTGTGTGTGTGTGTGTGTGTGTGTGTGTGTGTGTGTCTGCTTTAGTGAGGAGTGCATGTGTTCATGTGTGCATGTGTTCATGTTTGCATGTGTGCATGTGCTCATGTGTGCATGTGTTCATGTGTGCATGTACTCTGACATCATGTACAGGTCGTAAAGTTTGTTTTCTGCCTTCCTCTCACAGGTGCTGGTATTGGTCTGGTTCACTGCAGCAGGGAACCTGATGTCACTGACACAAGTAGTGATAATCAGGATAGGTGTATTGAGGCCCAGGCATGTTTGCCAGGGTCTGTTGTTGGGCCACCAATCGACAGTACACAAGTGTCCACCCCATCCATGCACACAGTCATACTGCCAATACATCCATCATCACCAATGCCCTTAGCTGAGGGACAGTGTACAGTTGGCAATGGCCAGGACAGTGTGGTATCTTTGGCACATGCATCCGGACACAGCAGCCATAGCCAGATGACTGGCACGGTACCACATAGGCAGATGTTTAGGGGTTCTCGTCGGAGCACTGCTGGCCATCATGCCCCTGGCAGACGAGCCACAGGTCTTACAACCTCACACAGGCTGTCATTGAGGCACAGGCACATATGGAACAGTACACCAGACAGGGACTAAGGGCACATAACACCAATGTAATTGACAGTATCCGTGACCTAGCAGGTGCCATCCATAATTACACTGAGGTCACTGATAGATGTTGGGGTGAGACATTAGATGTCCTCCACAATGTTATGTCTATGTGTCAGGACAGTGCGGGACGGTTGAGACTTCGACATGGATGTATGCCAGCAACATCAGCAGCTGGCAGTAGCCGTGGACATCTATCAAGTCACAGCCTCTCCCGTAGTGCCAGTACCATCCCCAGCAATGTTGGGGGTGGGCTGTCCATAGACCATCCTAGAAGACCACATGCACGTGGCTCTAGCCAGTCCCAGCAGGGACCTGGATACAGTGTACATATGTCTACCTCTGAGGATAGTGCACAGCTTAGTACCTGGTACTGTCTGTAGCACCCCTGCCAGGCACAGGCACCGTATCCATGGCCAGAGATGGTGATCTGTAAAGCCTGGCAGGTACAGTCTGTGGCTGTCCCACAAATCTGCATATATGGCAGCCACATGGTTGAACAGTGTGCATGCAGACACACACACATAAACCAGACACCTAGGGCTAACACATACCTGCACACATTACATCCACATTGACCCATACCACACACACACACACACACACACACACACACGTCAATTGTATGGCTGAATGTAGGCCTCTGGCAAACCAACAACACACCCTGTGCATATGATGAAACCTGTGCCCCCTCCTGTCATTTGTAACATTGATGCAGGAACAGGCTAACATGGTGCTGATGCACAGGGTGACTTTATAGCAGTATAGCAATGTTAGCATGTTGTCAGCAGTAAAGTGTATCCTTGAAGGTGTAGCTGAGCAGGCATGATGCATTAAAGCTATGATTGTCAATGTAGTATTGTTTACACCAGTGTTAATTCCAATAGTGTATTGTCCACCCATGTGCCACTTGGCTGATGTGTGTAGTATTGGCAGCATGTGTTAGAGAGTGGACAGTATGTGTGGGATGTGTGCAGCACAAATTTGCAGGTGTACATTTGTGAACATGGTGGAGGTGCACTGTCTGCATGTACGTGCATAGTGGACACATGGGCAGGGTGACATGCCCTGTATTACACAGTGTTAATACGCCATAGTTTCATTGGTGGCCAGTATGCATTGTACTACACACATTTTGGAACTTGAGTACACATGTGTGTATAACATGGTTTGACACTGTGCTATGGGTGATACTGTTACTATCTGTCATTGGTTTGCATTCTGGTAGTATACATAACCTCAACATCCTGACCATAAACAGATGATGTAGGACACACAGTAACATTTGGATCCTTCAGGTACTATACTATGCCAGTAACCAGTGGCATTCACCTGCACCCATTCCTGGAACCACTCCTGTTTGGCATATAGCTCTCTTAGGTACAAGCAAACACAGTAGGGACATGTCCATCCACGTCTGGAAATGCATACTGTGGGCTATAATGCATTCTCCAGATGACACACACATCCTCCACAAGGGTATCATACAGACAGATACCTGTTGTCAAACCCATGCTGTAAAGCTATAAGCCAACTAAAGCATAGTCATCCACTTTTATAAAACATAGTATCCCTACAGTACCACATAGGTAGTAGCCCCCAACATGTTGAACAGGTACGGATGTGTACATACAGCCAAGTGTTACATCATCTCTCCTTTGGTAATCACATTTTCAAAGGTATTTTGAAATCCCTCGGTGGATCACATAAGCAATAAGGGGTCTGCATGCATATCCACAAAGGTTGTTGTACACCTATAATGAATAGCCATCATTGACAGACTTTGTTGCATTTGAACAGGTCTGAAATATACCTCAGGCATAAACCCTCACTCACACTATTCAATAGAAATTGTAATGAGTGTGTTTGACACGGATGACCTAGGTCAGGGATCACTGCAGTGACTGGGCTTGTCACAAGCATACAGATGTGACCTAAGGTCTGGGAAGTGGCAGCACACTCTGGCAAAAATAACAGATGTGTTCATGGAAAAAGCAGGGTTCCCACCTATGAAATAATTGAGGTCACATGTACGTATATGTATTTGCCACACAGCTACCTGACATGTGCAATGCACATACTGTTGTCATTGTGATATGTTATACAGTAGTAAAAGCAAAACCCACAACACATTGACCAACAGTGTCACACACATAGAGCACACACTCACCAAGTGCAGGATTTAGACCCCTACCTAACTACTTTATGATACTAGAGCAGTACACATTAACACAACGTGCTATACACATTACTGGGAGTTCTCCTTTCCACAGGCATATTTGTAGGATGGTGACATCATCAGACTTGACAAAGATAAGTATACCACTTTTAAGGTGTTTTAGTAGTCTCCATAAAGGTTGCTCCTCTTCAAGAAGACACACACACACACACACACACACACACACACACACACACACACACACACACACACACACACACACACTCATACAGTTGTCAAGTGCAGGATTCAAACCCCTACCTAACTACTTTATGATACTAGAGGAGTACGCATTAACACGACTCGCTATACACATTACTGGGAGTTCTCTTTTCCACAGGTATATTTGTAGGATGGTGACATCATCAGACTTGACAAAGATAAGTATACCACTTTTAAGGTGGTTTAGTAGTCTCCAAAAAGGTTGCTCCTCTTCAAGGAGATACACACACACACACACACACACACACACACACACACACACACACACACACACACACACACACACACACACACACACACTTTCATACAGTTGTCAAGTGCAAGATTCAAACCCCCTACCTAACTACTTTATGATACTACAGCAGTACGCATTTACACAATGCGCTATACACATTACTGGGAGTTCTTTTCACAGGTATATTTGTAGGATGATGACATCATCAGACTAGACAAAGTGGGTTACATTAGGTGACATTAGGTGGGCTACATAGAAGGAATTTCTAAACACTTTGGCAATGTGATCATCAAAGGAGAGTTTACTATCTACCTGGGTCCCCAGGGCCATAATTACATTCTCTGTACATACTGGATTACCACCTATGTGGTAATTTGTGTGCAGTTTGTTTTATCCAAAGGGGATGACTATGCATTCTTTGGCATTCTGCTTGAGGGCATTGTTTTGACCCCAGGTATCTGTCTCTGTAAGACCCTTTTGGAGGATGGAGGATGTCTGTGTCAGCCGTAGAGTCGATTATGGACCAAAGTTAGCAGTCATCTGCAAACTTGTTCAGCCATACTCCTCCCGTGCTTGCCTGTACCTCTGAGCAGTATCTACTGAACAGGTGGGGTCCCAGGACTAAGACCTGTGGGATGCCATTTGTGACTGGTTTAGAGTCAGACATGGCACCTGCAACTCTGAACATGTGTGTTTGATCTGTGAGCCAGTTGGCCACCCATACTGTGACATAGCTGTTAATGTTCAAGCTGGTAAGCTTGTCCATGATGCCAGAGTGGGAAATGGTGTTGAAAGGCCTTAGTGAGGTCCAGATGGGCTGTGTGGACTACTTTCACCTCCATCTATGTCCTTGGTAACTGTTTCAAAGAAGTCAACTAGGTTTAGGAGGCAGGATCTGCCTTTAACAAAGCCAAGCTGTGTAGAGTCTAGTGTCTGGAGGTTCCCAATGCCTCTATTTACGGGTTCCATGATAATTTGTTCCATAGCTTTGCAGTTCTGTTGTGGCACCCCCTATGTGGAGCTGGATGACTGTTGCTGTATGCCATTCTTTGGGTACATAGCCTGTGGTAAGGTTGAGCCTGGACAGTGAATGTAGGTGAGGGTGTAGTTCCTTTTGGGGTTGGTGTAAGACACAGCCTTGGACACCATCCAGTCCCATTGATGCTGTGTTCTTAGCTTTAGAGAGGGCTGTTTTTACCTGCATGTTCATGAAGTCTGGGACTCTGCATTCTTCTGGGATGGACACAGGCCCTTTTGGGGGTGATGGGGGGAGTTTGCACTGAACTTGTCCACCAGGATGTGGGCAATATCAGTTGGTTCAGTGTATTTTTTGCCATTTTGCAGTAGCTGACAGCATATTTGAGAGTTGTCACCTAAATGTTTGGTATAGCTAACGAAGGCTTTGTGGTTGTTATTCTTACATTCCTTGGCAATTTGTCTTTAGAAACTGGGCTTGGATTATTTTATGAGTGATCATTGTTTCTTCCTAATAATGATCAGTGATGCCTTTCCTTTTATGAAGTTTGCTCTATCATGTGTTCGTTTTTTCCTTCTGTTGTATAGCTTATTTATAGGCAATGACCACCAGATTGGTTTCTTATTTTTGGAGAAGTGCGTCTTGGTTTTATTTAAGATGTCTCAATCCATGCATCCCTGTAGATGCTCATAGAATGCACTTGTAAATGATTCGGCATATTGTATAGCATTATCCTATAGCAAGGGGGCTTTGGATCTTTCCACTTTGGTCTTGGGAAGTGTGCAGTTTGCTTTTGAAAATGTCTTCACGGTGGTTTCCTTGACTGGGGGGATGTGGATGTCCAATGTGATTACTTTATGATCTGATATTACCAGCGAGGGGTTTATCTCTGTTGTGGAACACTGGTACCCCATGTTGGTGATGATCAGGTCCAGTATGTTGTCACCTCTAGTGGGAATGGTGACCAGCTGTTCCAGGGTGTTTGAGTTTTTAGACTCTAGGAAACATTGGGCAAAGGACGTTATACATGAGTAATTCTCCCACTTAATGTTTGGGTAGTTGTAATCTCCTCATATAATGGTGTTTGGTAGGACCTTTATATTTTCCACTGTTCTCAGGAATACTGAGCGAGGTTCCTGAGACAAGGTAGGTGATCTGTAGCAGGCTACAATCTGATAAGCAGCTTTGCTCAATGTTAGGTGCACTTGCATGGTCTCCAAGGCCTCATGCTGTGCCACTAACCTGAAGGTGTGGGTATCCATAAGGTAAATGGATACACCCCTTCCTTTTGTATTTCACTCTGGGTTTTGGGGCTGAAGATCAGAGGGGTTGTGAGTGTTTTACGTGGAGCATGTCCAACAGCTCTGTGTTTGACATAGGTATGTTAGGTAGATCACCTCTGAGTAGGCAATATGCGAGAGAGTACATCTGGAGCATTTTGAGATGGTCTGTGTATGGCATGTTTTTCAGGCTGCTAATACTCTTTGTGAGGTATTTCTGTAGGCTTTCCAGTTGTTGTAGATGTCTTGTGAGGTACACAGCAAAAGGGGCATTGTACTCTATTATGGATCTAGTGAGTGATGAGTAGAGGGGAACAATGTACTCTTCTATTCTGCATGAGACACCTTTTGTGATGAGGTGTGCCATGTAGAAGGATTTCCTGATTACTGTGGGGATGTGATTATCACAGGTGTGTCCACTGTCCACCTGTGACCCAAGGTCTCTTATCACACTTTCAGTGTTAAGTATACTACCACCTATGTTGTAGTTCATGGCTACAGAGTTTTTATCAAAGGGGATGACAATGCACATTTTGGCATTGAGCTTGAGGCCATGGCTTTGACACCAGGCATCTGTCTCAGTGAGGCCCTTCTGTAGGATGTCCACATCTTTAGTATTTACAATTATGGCTCCTAGTTTGCAGTCACCTGGAAACTTAATTAGTCACAGACCTTCCATGTTAAAGTTTACTTCAGGGAAGTAGATACAAAACAGGACAGGACCCAGGACTGACCCCTGTGCTACTGCACTTGTCATTAGTCCAAAGTCATACTTGTTCTGTCAGTGAGCCAGTTGGCAACCCATCTTGTGACATAGCAACTTATCCCTAGTTTAGTGGGTTTAT
The DNA here is from genome assembly GCF_019279795.1 of Protopterus annectens. Lineage (NCBI taxonomy): Eukaryota > Metazoa > Chordata > Ceratodontiformes > Protopteridae > Protopterus > Protopterus annectens. Next base: position 909,965,714 of record NC_056728.1, read on the forward strand.
CTATAATTCCAGAGTGGGGGATGGTGTTGAAAGCCGTGGCAAGATCTACATAGGCTGTGCGAACCCCCTTACCCTTGTCTACGGTTCTGGTGACTGCTTCAATGATGTCTATCAGGCTTAGGAGACATGATCTGCATTTTACAAACCCAACATGGTTGTGGTCCAGAGTTTGGAGATTACCAATGTCTTTTTTTATAAGTTGTATGATGATACATTCCATGGCCTTGCAGAGCAGGCTCATCAGGCTAGTTCCTGGGGTCCATGGTGTCTCCACAATTGTGTAGTGGGATAACCGTCACTGTGCATCATTCAGCAGGCACAAAGCCTGAGGTGAGGCTATGACTGAACATGGTATGTCAGTGTGGTGCCTGTTCATTCTGTAGTTTGTGTAGAACACAGCCTGGGAAGTTATCTGGTTCCATGGATGCTGTGTTCCTGGCTTTGGAGAGTGTTTTTTACCTGTGCAGCTGTGATGTCAGCAACTTTGCAGTCTTCCATTATAGAGATGTGCTCTTTTATGGGTGAGAGGGGGTAAAGTTAGCACTGATCCTATCTGCCAGGATGTTGGTAATATCAGTTGGGTCTGTATATTTAGTGCCATTGAGCTATAACTCAGAGCAGATCTGAGTGTTGCCATTGAGATTCTTGACATAGCTATAGAATGCTTTGTGGTTGTCTTTAGAATCTGTGTCGATTTTGTTTTCATAACTAGCTTTGGAGGATTTTATCAGGGATCACAGCTTCTTACTGATGTTGACCATGGAGCTCCTCCACTCATGGGATTTTACCCTCCTTTGCAACAGTTTCTTCCTTCTGTTGTACAGTTTGTTTATGGCAGGGGAACACCAGATTGGCTTCCTTTTCTTGGAGGATAGTGTCTTGGTTCTGTTTGGGATAGCATGATGCATGCAGTCATGTAAGTGCTTATAAAGTGCAATTGGGAAGGATTCAGTCGTCATAACTGTATTGTCCATCTGCTTGGGTGTCCTGCAGTTCAGCACTTCTGTCTTAAGAAGCATGAAGTTGGCTTTGGAGACATTTTTAACATGTTTTCCTTAATGGGGGTATGGGTCCAGAATGTAGATATGTAGGGTAATTAGCCTATGGTCAGATGGGACCAATGAAGCGCTGACTTCAGGTGTGGAACACCGGTCACGCAGGACAAACCAAACCCCATAACCAACACAAATAACCACAAAGTGAGCTAAATGCTACTCATTGCCAGAAGTCTCAGCCTCCAGATGCACACACTTGAGGCACTTCTCATTATGGAGAATATTGATATCTCTGCAGTAACAGAAACCTAGTACCTTCCAGCATCAGAACCTGAATCATAGCACATATGGTGAGGATGTATCCATATTCCTCAAGGATACCTACACCTCTCTCTACATGCTCTCTACAGGATATGTACCCATAGAATGTTGCACAGCAACGTCCTTCACACTTCACAGGGTGGGGCCACAAAAACCCCTTGGCATTTATGCTCTATGAGCCTGACAAGTGTGTTCTGCAAGGCAATGGAGCCAATCATAATGGAAGTCAACAATACAGAGATTGGGAACCTTCACACAGTTGAGCACACCCATTTGGCTTCATGAAATGCAGACTATGCCTCCTGAACTGGGAGGATTTCTTTGACAGTTACCCAGGCCACAGATGATTGAAATGAGCTCAACACAGCCTACCTATACCTCGCTAAGGCCTTTGACACCATTCCCCAGTCAGGTATCATAGATGAACTCACCAACCTGGCCATGTATCCATACATCACAAGATGGATTGCAAACTGGCCCACAGATAGATGCCAAATACTAAGAGTTGCTGGCTACATGTCAGACTCTACACCAGTAACGACTGGTGTCCCCCAGGGTTCAGTCCTGGGGTCCCTCCTGTTTGGTATAGACTTCTCAAACGTACATGCCAACACATTAGGGTTGTGGATGACTAAGTTTACTGGGAACTGTAAAGTGTTTGCCATAACAGATTCCCCGGAAGACAGACATATTCTCCAGAAGGGACAGATGTGTGGTGCCAGAATAATGGCATCAAGCTCACTGTGGAGGAATGCATAGTGATCCTCTTTGTTGAAAACAAAATACCCACAAACTACCACATAGGTGTTACGCCCTTAAAAATGACAAGGTGATAAGGGATCTGGGGGCACAAGTAGATAGTCATCTTTCCTTTGATAACCATGTTGCCAAAGTTATTGGGAGATTCTATGTAGCCCACCTAATCAACAAAGGGTTTGCATCAGGATCCAAAGAGGTAGTGTTGGCACTCTACTCTTACGTCATCAGACCCATCATTGAGTATGGTGCACCATTCTGGATGCACTCGACTTAGCATATCCAGCAGCTGTCGAGACCACATAGGTACCTCACCAAGAGGAGTACTGGCCTCAAACAGTTGTGTATTATGCAACACAACTGGTAAAACTAAATCTGTTCTTAATTGCGTACCGCCTACTCAGAGGCACACTCTGCCTAACATACAGAGCCATGTCCAACACATAACTGTTGAACATACTCCATCTACAGATAACAACATTGAGTCACCCTACACATTCCAGGGATATGATCCTCATCAGAACGATGAATACAACATGCTGGTGGGATAGAGTACCATCCCAGACACTTGCCTTACTGTGGAACAGAGTCCCAATGTACATCAGACAGAGCCCCTCGCTGACACTCTTCAACTGGAACCTTGATGAGTGGATGGGAAACAAACAATTCATGCCAGGCATCACATCAGCAGCCCCACTAGAAAGGGGCTTAGGGTACTAAGTATTAGAACTAGGCCTTGGGAGACTACCCAATGGTGTGGTGAAAGCTGCACAACTTGCATAGGCTGATATATGCCTTCGTGGAGATAGTCTACTACATACCTATGAACCTATGTGACAGGTACATGTCTACATATAGTAGATGTGTACTTCATTGTACAGCCATGTTGTACAGCAGGCACATGGACCACATATACCGTAATGCTTACAGATACTGGTGGCTGTTATGTACAGTGGGAGAGATATGCACCTCATGTCTTTTGTGCCATTGGGATGTGTGCTGGGTGGGACAGTCCTGGATGGCTCCCTGTCATGGTCACCCTCTTACACACATCTCTGCCCATACATCTTTGGCTTATTATACTGTGTTCCTCCTACATATATATATATATATATACAGATATATATATATATATATATATATACAGCTACATAGGTAGGTAATAGGCTATCTGCCTGAAGGCATATATTAGTATGGCCAGAGTGTGTGGCTATCACCACCCATGGAGTTAGTTCCCCAGGCCTCTGTGTAGTAGAGCTGATGAAGTGATCCATGGTATGACAGTTCAGTTTCGCATACACTGATCAAGGCTCCTCTGGAAGAGTGTCAGTGAGGGACTCGGCTTAATGCCGGTTGGGAACCTGTTCCAAAGCAAGGGAAGTCTGTGAGTTAGTAATGTATCCCTCCAACATGTTCTATTTAATGTTGTGATGATGATATCCCTTGAGCATGTGGTACAGTGAGCTTGGGTTTACTTCAGATAGCGCATGTACATCAGTTCTGCATTGGACATGGACCTGTCTGTTGGGCAGAGATCTCCTGAGTAGACAGTATGCAACAGAGTACAGATTGAGTTAAATTCAGTCTTGTTGCATGATGCAACTGTTTGAGGCCAGTAATCCTCTTGTTGAAGTACTTCACTGCTCTTTCCAGCTGCTGAAGGTGCCTAGTCAGATTCATCGCAAGTGTGTTGTGGTACTCTCTGATGGGTCTGATGACTGATGAGTAGAGGGAACCTCCTTTGACCTACATGCAAAGAGCTTGGCAGTTTGTGGGAACACATAGCATGATTTTCTGACCACTTTGTGAATGTGTTTCTGGAAGTAGAGATGACTATCCACATGTGTCCATAGACCCCTTATTATTACCTCCATATTTAGGGTGTTGGCACCTATGTGGTATTTGTATGACTGTAGCTCGAGGCCATAATTTTGACACCACATCTGTCTGACTGAGACACTTTTTAAGGATGTCTCTGTTGTCCCAAACATCGATTATGACAACTTTTTTGCAGTCATCCACAAACTTTGCTAAACATAGCCCTCATGTGTTTGACTGTATTTCTGAAAAGTGTACACCAGACAGGAGGGGTCCCAGGACTGAGCCATGGGGGACAACAGTTGTTACCAGCTTGAACAGGAGACCACAATTCTTATCTTGTGGGATCTATCTGTGCCCCAGTTGGCAATCCATCAGATGACATACATATTTATGCACAGGTTGTTGATTTTGTGGATACGACATGTGTCTGGGATGTTGGAAAAAGGCTTTTCAAGGTCTATGTGGGACGTGTGTAGCTCATTTCATTGATGTATATCCTGGGTGACTACCTTGAAAACAGTCTAGCAGGTTTGGGAACCATGATCTGCCCCCGACCAAACCAAAATTGGTAGGGTTGGGTGTTTGTAGGCTCCAAATAGCTCTGTTTATGAGTTCCATCATGATGGACTCCATGGCCTTGCAAATCAGGCTTAATAGGCTTATAAGACAATAGTTCCCATGGTCTGTTGTGCACCAGCACTTGTGGAGTGTGCCAAACATTGCTGTAACACATTCAACAGTTTTATATCCTGTACAGAGGGTGAGTCTCAACAGACAGTTCAGGTGCAGGGTCTGTTTGTTTTGGAGTTCACATATGACACAGCTAGGGAAACCACGTCATCCCATAGATGCCATGTTTTTAGGTTTGAAAAGTGCTGTTTAACCATTGTATATATGATTTCTGGGTTTTCACAATCTCCAGGTATGATAATGGGCCCTTTTGTCAGTGGGGGGGGGGGGGGGGTAAATATGTATGAACCTGTCTGACAAGATGTTGGCAATGTCAGTCATGTACATGTATTCATTTACAGTTTGCACTGACTCAGAACATATATGAGTTTACATTGATATTTATGACATAGCGAAAGAAAGCTTCATAGTTATCTATAGACTCTTTGACAATATTTTTGCCAGAACATGGATTGGATAATGTTAGGAGTGCTCATTGTTTATTGATGATACTGATCGGAGATTTATTGATCTTCTTTGAATTTTCACTTTCTTTGAACAACATAAGTACTGCAGTACATAGTTTGATTATGACAGAGTCCAATATATTATATGGGTCTGTTTTCATATAACTGTGTGCGCATGGCAGAATTGGTGAATAGTGACAACTTTCTGGGGTAAGAGCTGCAACTGCCAGATATGTGTGGCCCACTGCTGTACTCAGATATGGCCTAAGTGTGTGAGCACGCCCAGTATGACCCTTCTGTATGTTGCTGACTGAAATTTGTTAAATTTGTTTAAGTGCGTGAGCATGCCCAGTATGGACATATATACTATATGTGTGTGAAAAATCAAGTTGGTTTTTACTTCAGGGCTCACCTTTGTGTTGTACATCGACAGGAAGCACACTGTGCCTGCAGGGCTTCCATGAGTCAACATTTCTACATACAGGGGGGGACAGCTATTATTTGTACATTTCTACCCGGGGGCACACCTAATTGTTACTGTGGGTGTACATAGGATGAGAGGTTCACCTGACACTTATACACATTTGCTAGGCCTGCACTGCTATGTCAGGTACTCCATTAGTTTGTGACTTTATAGCCTACCCAACCCACATCACACTGCCTGGCCTGCTGTTATCTGTCTGCACAGGCCTGGGGGGAAGTTCAGAAGGCATGATACAGCATTTGTTTGTGTTTGCGTTAGTCTACAATTGTCCTGCTGTGTCTGTGTCAGTGAAATGCTGTCATGGCTTAGTGGTTCAGTACTGTGACTATAGTGCACAGTATCCTGAGTTTGAGCCCTGTCACTGCTTTTTATTTTCCTGCTGGGCAGACCTGACTGGTTAAGGAACAGTAAAGCAGGTGTGTGCGTGTTTACCCGACTTTGCTCGACTTTGCCTGACTTTGTCCAACGTTGTGCCAGTTTACGTGGTGTGCAGCTCCACGCAATTGTGCTTAAATATGCTAAACAGTGGTAAAATGTGCTTAGCACTGCTTTATATTGCTTTAAATAGGGCAATCATGCCTCAGGTGGTGCTGCAGCGCTGCCTATGTTGGATGCACATAGTACACTCCCTATACATGTTTGAAAACAGGTAGTGCCAAGTTAGGTATCCCTTTTATTGTATGTGCGAGTCAGAGAGAGATGTCATTTCCAGGGTTCCTACTGAGTCAGTGTATGTGCTATGTGTTGCCTCTTTGCCAAGGCCAAGGCATACTGGGCATGCCTCCTTCTGCCTACTGGGGCAGGCTCAGGTTGTTCCTCCTCCGAGTCATGCTGTGCCTGTGCAGGCCTTGGCAATGGTGGGGGGCTGTTTGGCCCTGCCCCATGCTGTTCCTGCTGTAGCTGTTTTCGCAGGATCATATATATCATATAGCATGGCACATACCATGACAATTTGGGTACATGTAGTTGGTGAGTACTGCAAGGCTCCACCAGATGTGTCCAGGCACCGGAACCATGACTTGAGCATCCAAACACATGCTTGATTATGTTTCTTGTTTGTGTGTGTGCCTCATTATGGAGTTCTTGTTCGGGTGTGTGTGCATTTCTGATGGGTGTCATCAGCCACGGCTCCAGTGCGTATCCAGCATCCCCCACTAGGTGACCGTCAGGGATGTCCCCATTGGCAAATCTCTGGTACAGCTGTGTCAGATGCCAGATGTTTGAATCGTGATAGCTTCCAGGGCAGCCAGCACACACATTCATTATTATGCCCTGGGCATTGCACACGACCTGCCAGTTGATGGAGGGGAAGCCCTTGCGATTGATGTAGACCATACCCCGCTCACCGGGTGGTGCTTTGATGTGTATGTGCATGCAGTCTATTGCACCCACTACCTCAGGGTATTCTGCTATTTGATGGAAAAGACGCATATTGCTGGCCAATGCCTCACGGGAATTGTGGAAATATACATGCTCATTGACATGTGCTGACATGGCATCCAGGAACTGGTGCAGTACCCTGGATGCTGATGCCTGTGAATCACCAGTTGGCCTCTGGAAGGTACTTGTAGCTAGTATTCATAGGCCAACACATACCTTGGTACCCACTGGGATGGGTTCCCCTCTGTTGGTTCTATGTGTGAGGCTTAGCTGGCACAGCTCAACAATTTGCTGCAGGAGGTCTCTGTCCACTCTATAGTGCTCCACTAGCTCCAGCTCATGTAGCCCCTGGTAGGTTACCCTGGGTCTGTACACTCTTCTTCATCTCCTCACTGTGGGTTGCTCAGCAGCATTCGCAATATCACCACCCTCAGCATCTCGCACATGTTGGCTTATGATAGCAATAGCAGCCCCTAACATTTTGTCTGACATAAGCTTTTTAAGCTTTCACTCTTTGTATACTGCAGTGTTGCAAAGTTCTTGAGAAAAAACTTGGGGGAATGGTGTTTGCAGATTTTAAAGTGCTGGGCTGGGCTGGGCTAGTCTACTGCCTGTGTCATTGGCTGATTCTGATATATTTCACCTGGCAGCTCTGCTAGTTCTCCTTGGTTAACTTCCTACTACTTCTTTTCCTTCCTTTTTCCTTTCTGTTTCCACAAGGGGCAGCACCATGCAAACAAGCGCAAACATGCGCACACGAGCACACACGTGCACACACATGCTTACACAGGCTTACACGGGTGCACACAGGCTTACACAGGCTTACAGGTGCACACATGCGCGCACATGGTGTAAGCACGTTTGCAAAAAATTTCAAATATATCCACGGCGTACACCTTTGGTTTCTGGGTTTCAGCAAGGACAACTGTAGATACGCCTCTTGCAATCCTGAGCAACTCATGACAAACACAAGCCACTCTGCTCCAATAAGCTTACAGTCAGACATACCCCCTCATGATGTCACCTATCTTCTACTCTACTACTCCCCTACTCCTACACTTACACTCTAGGGACATGGCTCACATACCAGGGATAATTGGGATTCACTATCCTTATCCTCATTTGCGTAGGATTGCCTACTAATGCTAGGTTACATCTCTCAAACTGAGCTTCCCCCCTTAGCAACCACTACTCAGTAGCCATGTTGTCTTCAGCCTGCCATTCACCTGCATGGCAGAATAATCTTTTTATTAAACACACCTACTTTTGGCTATTTTTAAATTATTTTCTGGTTTTTAAAGCACCACACGTTTGCGTGGCGCTGTGCTATGCTTAAACATCGGAGATCGGGGAAAAAAAATAAAAATTAATTTTTATTAATTTTCAACCTATAAAATGCCAATGGCCTTATATTTGGCCATTGGCATGCTTCCTCAACTGGATGCATCCTTTATTTGGAGCTATCATAGCTCCGTTTAGCTATTTGCAGAACGGTACTCCGTTACCAACAGAGTACATTTCTGCAAATAAGACTACTCTTCCACGAACAGGTTAGTGTTTCCTGGATTGCAAATTTACCTCATTTGCATATCTTTCAGCAGCAAATGAGGTAATTTGCATAACATAACACTGTCCGTGCATGAGTAGCTTTAGAAGCTCTCATGCACACCCCTGCCGGCTGTTGCTGGATCGCTCAGCAGACATACTGGCTGTCTGCTGTCTTACACTACTCTTAGACTCTGTGCAAGCCTTCGTAAATCCGGCCCAATGTAATTTCAAATGTGATCTGGATGCTGCATTATAACCTGAAGCAGTGTCAAAGCAAAAAATGGCAGGACAAGTGCAACAAATTCGTCAATGCAATCCTAGAGTACTAAATCACACAAAACAATTTGCTGCCTGTATATAGCTATGTAGAGACCAGTACTAATCATCTATTTATTTGTGTTTGTTTAACAGTAAGAAAAGGCTGTTAAAAGCAGAAACTTTGCCATGGTAATCTTGAAGAAACTTAAAAGTACTTTTTTCTTAGTAACAGCAAGTATATGCTTCAATAAAATAATGCTCAGGCTTTTGCTTGACATTTTAAAAAGTGCAGCCCATTTCATTAAGTATTATAGAAATGAGTAAGTGATAAGCTGGAAAACACTTTTAAAATGCAACATATCTTTAATGTTCCATGTACCAGTAAATCAAGTTTCAAAACTTGAGAGACTTTCTATTCAAGCACTTAGAATGCTTGCAGTTTGCAAAGATATGGGAGGATTGCCAGTGGTGTATTGTAAATGTAATAGTGCATTGTTACTGTATGTCAATATCCATCTCTCCACAACGCTCTTTTTCCCAATTTTTACACATAGGGTTGGGTATCATGTCAATTGCGACAATCATCTGGAGCAAATGCTCACACCACTTAATGGCTAGACCTGCCACTATGTCAGTCATTAAAAATAACTTTTCACATTTTAATGGCTGTCATTACAACATCCATGTTTGAACAGACTGTGTGTTGGGGGTGGTGGTAACACTACTACTACTACTACTGCTAACACTCCCACTTTTTTAAAACCCTTAAAACTTACCATTAAGTCACAATAACAATCCCTCACACACACAAAGATGACATTCACAAGCAGAAGTCCAAAACCTTTTCTTACTGACAGAAGATGTGATGGCAGGGGAATCAAAATGCTGATGTTTACCCATTTACTAAAGAATGAACACAGTTTGTGTTTGTCATTCTAAACGTTCACATTTTGGTAACGTTCAAAAAAATGCAAGTGCATAGTGCTCTCTAATCAAACATATCTATTGACAACCATTGGGTCAGTGACCAGTCACTATAATTATTCCAAAATTGTAGTGCAATATTTTATTTGGGGGGGGGGGTGCTCACAAAACATTTATGTTTTATTAAAGGGTAGGAATCCATGGAGCTGAAGAATGTGGATGTCTGACTTTAGAATTTCCAGACTGAAAGTGTAAGTTGAGCACAGCTCTTCTCCTGCAATTTTCAATTTAAGCAATGGGGAGAGTTTTGGAATAGTTTTGTAAGGCAAGCTGAGCTAAACAGATTTACACTGCTCAGTTTGATCAACTTAAAACATTTAATACCAAGAAATGAGAATAGCAAAATAATGGCTAACACTGCCTGTTTTATAATAATATAATTCTAAGTTTATGCCACTACTGGGAATAAATGCAGAAGATGGGAAAACAGAACAGCATGGCAGATGAGCGTGGGTAATGCTACTACTGCTACTATTGCTGCTGAACATGTTGAAATATTTATTGTATATTAGAATGGTGAAGAGCCATGCTGCGGTGGTGGTGCCGCGATAGCATTGTTGCCTCAAAGTAAGATGTTGTCCTGTTCGATTCTCAGCTAGAGTGTCTTCTGGGTGGAGACATGCGTGAATGGGTGTACCTTCGTTGAAGGTTGTGCATCAGGGCTGGCAACGCAGCATGTAAAAATCTACTGCAAATCATTAGCGGACCGGAGTTCCGCTGTGGCGACCCCTAACCAGGAAAAGCCAAAAGACACAACAACAACAACAATGGTGAAGAGCCATGACAACCATTAAAACGTAAATTAATGACATCATAAAACTAAGAGCCATGACAACCATTAAAACGTAAATGAATGACATCATAAACCTAAGAGCCATGACAACCATTAAAACGTAAATTAATGACGTCATAAACCTAAGAGCCATGACAAGCATTAAAACATAAACTAATGACATCATAACCCAAAGAGCCATAACAACCATTAAAACAAATGATATCATAAACCTTTTCTTTTTATATTTTAATGGCTGTCATTCTTTACAAACGCTACACTGATTTGCCTGCAATGACAGAAATGATCAGGAAACTGAAATGGCAGGTTAATGAGGAGTGATGCAGGTAATTATAATGATAATACACTACTGTAATCCAGCTCACTAAACAGTCCAGCTGCTCATTAAATAGTCAGCCAGCCAGGGGGAACAGAGGGAGAGGGAGAGGGAGAGTGAGAAAAAAGAAAAATACACTGCAGTAAGAATAACAATTAATTACAGTTGTTTCCAGCCACCACATTCAGTATTAAGTATACTGTATTACTTTAAACGACATGAAGAAAGCTAGAATGGGTTTCTGATTGGAACACTGATCAGAACCCAGAAACACAGTTCTACGCTACCCAGGGAATATGAACAAGACTGGAAAAGGGGAATTAACAGGAATTTAAAGAAATGCAATGCTGTAGATAGGACTACAGATGATGTCTATAGCTATGTCACAAACTGGGATGTGATTAAGCAGGTATAGGTGGCAACATTTATTTTTCAGTCTGGGGAAGGCAGCAGAAGTTGCAAGTCATACAGCGCCCCTTTAAACTTATGTAGGTTCTTGTCTCTTCACTGTAAAGGATGTCATTATGTGGACACCCTGATTGGTCTTTTATAAGGCTGGACAGGGGAAGGTAGGAAAGTTCAAAACAAGTGAAAGAAAAGACAAAGAAGGAACACAGTAAGAGGACTGTGGTGCAGGTACAGACAATGCCCAACAGATGTGATAGGTTTGTGGACAGACAAGACTTTTTGGTCCCTGGATTGTAATGACCAATTGGGAACATAGTTGTGTGGAATGATATTTAGTGCTGGATAAGAATATGGATTCTGGATAATTTTATAGGCGGTAAGAAGCTGTTTCTATGTTAGTTGATGGGTTAGTTCTAACCAATTTAGATTTTTTAGAGCTATATAGTGATGGGTTCTGAATGGAGTACTTGCTGCAACTTTAGCAACTTTGTTATAACATTGTTCATGTTTTGATTTTTCTGATGCCCAAAGTTTAGTAAGGATGTGACACCATAAAGAAGTGTAGGGGAGGTAAGTAGAAACAAGTGTAGCTTTAGTTTTATTGGTGACAAAATTTTTTGTCTCTGTAAAGCATCCCTAGTTTTTGATGAGTTTTTCTTAAGCAATTATCTAGATGCAGGCTGAATTTAAGATGATCATCCACTATTCTCTGTAGTTATCTGCTAAGAAAAGTGACGTCAATTGTTGTATTATCAAGAGAGAAGACTTTAAATTTAGTTTTTTTCATGGGAGAGGGATTTTGGGAAAAAAAGTAGTATAAATTTGGTTGTTTTAAGATTAAGCATGAGTTAAGAGTTACAATGCCATGTTTCACTTGCTGTTAAAGTTTTCGGAGTAATTTTTTGGATGTGTGTCACATTGTCAAATGTAAAAATGATGTGGAGTCATTTGCATACTGTATTGGGGAGGCCTGTTGTGCGGATGTGTGGAGGGTGTTGCTGAGAATGTTAAAGAACAGTGGATCAAGGATAGAGCATTGTGGTACAATGGTGGTGAATTTGAGGTATGGAGAGAGGATGAAGTGTCATTTTACTGACTGATACCAATTAGGTAGCTTTTGAACCATAGAAGGGTGGACTGAGAGAGACATAATGAGGACACTTGAAGTGGTCGTTTCCTGTCATAAACTGTGTCAAAGTCTTTAGACAAGTCTAGATATAAGTCTAGTTTGCTTTATTGACACTATCTTTATAGGTTAGAAGTGCAGTGTGAGTACTATGGGAAAGACTGAAGCCATGCTGTGTGAGGGATAGGAGTTCTTCCAGTAGAAGATAGTTTGGCAATTATTTGTGAATATATTTTTCAAGTATTTTGGAGAGGGGGATATGATTGCTATAGGTCTAAAGTTAGTAATGTCTGTTGAATTTCCTCCTTTGTGCAAAGGGATAATGTGTGACATTTTTTTCAGAGAGAAGGAATGTGGATCCCTGGACTGACCTCTTTATAAGGATTGAGCTAATGTAGGCAATGCTATCGGCTGCCATTTTAAGGTACACACTTAGGTCATCTGCTGAAGTTGAGCATGGTTTGAGTTTAAGAGTAGTTTTATATAAAATGTGGGCACAGGTTTGAAGGTGAAAGTGGATGAATGATATTTGTTTATATTGCAGCTTTATTACAATGTGCTACAAATAGCAATGTACGATATTATGTACAATATATTTATATATATATATATATATATATATATATATATATATATATATATATATATCTGTGCAATAGTCTTCTTCTTCTTCCAGCTTTTCCTGGTTAGGGGTCGCTGTAGCAGATCACCTGTCTGCTCATGATTGGCAGTGGTGTTTTATGGTGTCAAGTGACCAGCCCAGCGCCCAACCACCCACAGAAGGCACACACATGCACGCACTCACACTTAGGGCCAATTTAGTGTCTCCAATACACCTACTGCATGTCTTTGGGATGTGGGAGGAAACCCACATGACCACAAGGAGGACATGCAGACTCCGCACAGAAGGCACCCCAGCTGAGGATCGAACCAGAGAACTTCTTGCTGTGAGGCAGCAATGTTAACCGCTGCACCACCGCGGCAGCCCATATATATGTGCAATAGCAATGTATTATAATTAAGTAATATCGTACAAATTGCTCAGAGATGATACAAGGCAATCTCAGACCCTGACAAAGACACAAATTCCACAAAAAGGACAAAAAGGAACACCACTCAAAGGACAAAATACATTCTTTAATTAACACAGTTCTGGTACCTTGGCCTTTCGCCTTCTAATGGAACATTTTACAAACACAATTCTGTCCCTATAAATACCCCCAGCTCCATTATTTAATTAACTAATTAACAAATTAACTATTTCATTGACAAATACTAATAGACTTTTGAGCTATTGCACTTTTCCATGTAAACAGAATAATATTAGACATTAAGTTAACAATTATTATGACAATTTTAAATACATTTTTAAACTTTTTTTTGAATGCATTGTCAATATATAATTAAATACATTTCAAACACACTTGATACATTATCCAAATACATTTTAAATACATTTTTCAGGTTGAAATCACTATCATCCTACTCGGTATCATATACAGATTGCTCAGAGGTGATGTGTCTCACCTACAAGGCAATCTCAGACCCTGCCCTACTAGAGATGCTCCACATCTGTAAGTCTAACTCCTTGCACATTACCTGCTTGAAAGGCCTGAATCTAATATGCAACATCAACAAAACTTGCAGGGCAGACAGGTTTGTCTCCCAGAGGCTGCCCTGTCTCTGGAATAGACTTCCCATACACATCAAACAGATTACCTCGCTGACCCTCTTCAAGCACAAGCTTGATGAGTGGATGGGAAACCACAAATTTGTCCCAGGGGTTCCATCTGTGTCCCTCATTGACATGAGTGACAGGTGCTGACTGAGGCTTCTTTTTGGGGTAAACTCTTGGCTAGGCTTGTAAGGGCCCCAGGGCCATTAACCTAGTAACCTCCTATGATCCTATGTATTATTAAATATTAACAAGTACCCTCAACAACTGTCAGTATCACTATACCAGCAAATGGTACTTTAAGATCAGTGCACTACCCTTTTGAACAGCATTTCTACAGAGGGATATGAAGATGTCCATCATTAGATCACTGCTGAGATTATTTTCTCTTAAATGCAAAAGTATGTGGGAAGGTAACTTCCTCTCCATGGTTTCAAAAAGGGTAGGCACATCTAGGTAAATCTTTGATCTAAATAAACCATCTGAAAGGGTCAGATGTTGTGCTAGAGAAGTCAGCATTCACAAGCTTTGAATATGATTTTGTTTACTCAATTATCCATCAGTATTTAACCTTAAATGTCACAGTTTCAGCCTTTAGCAGGGTAAAAAGCCTTTCCTTTACTTAGCAACAAAATTTATCTCGTATTGTGGGTTCCTGTGATGTTCACAGGCAATTTGAGAGGTAGGAACTCATGTCCTGACTCTGTCCTGGGGATGATTTCAGTGGCACCTTATGACCATGAGCATGTATGCATGTGCACGTACCACAGGCAAAAAGCCAGTATGCAGAGCTTTGGACTGAGTAAAATAGCAAATACTAAAAATTAAACACAGGTTACTAACCTATGTACTCTTGCGATTCTATACACTTTCTCTACAAAATGTTAACTGGTTAACCATGTGACAATTGTGTTTTATACAACTAGAATGTTTTTTTTAAGTTGTTTAGCAAAGTTATGACAGTACTTGCAGCTGCAAATATGTGTTTATGTTACCCAACAAATAGACTTCTCCATTAGATATGTGATTTTTTGGTTGAAATTTATAACATCATTAATCTGTCTTGGTGCATGATTTATACAGTTTTGATTACTTAAGGCCTACACAGAGGTCTTGTCTCACTTTATGCTACCTTTAACAGTACTCTGGCATGATCCAGACTTTGCTTTTAAAAAGGTCAAACATTCTCCATGTAAAATTTCAAGGGTCTTTAAGTAAAATGTTTACTGTTTATCTTGTCCTAAAGACCTAATGCTCAACATTCAAATGCATAACTCTAAGGCAACCAGAGTCTGCAAACAAGCACCTAGCTGGGGCCAACAGTACTGCTATATTACACATTCATACCAGAGACTGAAATCTTACTAGTTTCCAGTCACTGATACAAGTTAAAGCACTTCTCTGACAGGTGTCCTCCCCTTCTGGTGGTGTCAGCTTGGGTGTGAGGTTACCATCTCTGACCTTGGTGCAGGACCCTCCTCTCCATTATTTACTGCTTCTGTAGTAATTAATACCAGAGTTGTCTGGAAAAGCCAGGTACTATCTCACATTTGGTCTGTATGGTCAATTTGGTATTTACCACAATGACCTGGCTAGATGAGAACAGTGATCTAGGTCTACCAGCAACAATTCCTTCAGGCCTCTATTATTCATATCCCTATACTATTTGTAAATACTCCAGTGCTTGATTGGAGCAAGTAAATACTGGTAGTACCACCAACTCTAAGCATCTCATAGGGATGGGTCTGAGTTGTTGCCTTCCTGTGTACCACACACCCAAGAGTGTGGAGGGCAGCCAACCTTAGCACAAACTGTTACAGGGCATGACTGGCAGATGTCTATTAATCTTCACTGCATCAGCAACATTCAGAAATGAATGCTGTAATTGTAATATGTGTGCAGAACTGAAGTACACTGGCACTCTGTGTGAGGCATAAATTGAGCAGCTGCTTTCTACAAATGCAGCAAGAAGTTAGTTATTTTGCTCCTCAACTTAAAATTGAGGGATGGCACCAGGCATCAGAATAGCTAGCTACACCTCTGCACACACCCAGTTACCATGAACTATTTTTGTGGGTTTCATGGGTCTCTACATCTAGCTAGTGCATGTAGCCTTTCAATTACATATCAGGTGGTTATAATACCTGGGTCAATTAAGATGACATTGAACTGGCTGTGGGACTCGATCTTTCTTAGAGTTTTAGTTTCACTGAGACAGGTTCCACAGCTAACCATAGATTTAGACATTCCCTGGACTTCATTTTTCAACTTTGTCTGGAAACCAGGGACATGGTAAAGGAACCAGTCTTGTGGACTGACCATTACCAGTTTCATTTCATGCTATGTCTTTGACCAGTCATGTAACTTTGTAAGGAGCATCTTAATGTAGATAGCTATGAAACATCAGTAATGCTATTTTGATGCTCATAACGAACCAAATCTGGAGTAGGAACAGTGATGGATGTTTACATTTCATGTACTACAAGCCGTAATACAGTGGTACCTAATATTTAAGGTGTTTGTTGCTCCAATCTGTGTACATTCCAGTTTTACCATGTAGTGGTTTGACACTGAGCTGTGAGCAATGCAAAGACTTATGTGATGGCTGAAGAACCAACAGCAGAAAACAGTCCTCCTCGTGTACAATTTTTCTTCATTATTTGTCAGTCCTCATCCTATCCATCAAGCTTACCCCTCCCAGCTGCTGTATGGAGACGTTTGATCACCCAGGTGAGAACCATACAGCTCCTTTGTTCACTGCATGCAATTCTTAATTCTAACTCTGATTGTCTATCTCTGTCCATCCTGATCTCCTGGTACACCCCTCCCCATTCCCTGCGCAGCTCCGATAAACACTTGCTGCAAGTCTATAGACCCAATAAGAACATAGGTAAAATACTCTATAAACACTCAATTTCCCTTATCTGGAACAATCTTTCACTCCAAATCAGAAGCCATACCCCCCTTTCTAACTTCAAACATGACCTGATACTGTATCTCCATAAGAACCCTATCTGTACCTGCAACCACCCTACTTAACCCCTTCTGCTCCCTATTCTCACTTTACCACTAAGTCTGATCTATAAGAACTTTTCTATTTCTATAACGTACTATATCTATATGCTCTCCCTTTTACACCCTCCCTCTAGATCACTACATCCCTCCTCTACTATATTCTTCTTCTGTACCATCTCTTCCTCTAATCTGAGGCCCCTTGTACATACATGTTTCTCTTTTTTTTTCTCCTGCACTAGTTTCTTCCTCAGATCTGAGGCCCCCTGCACTTACACAATTTCTTCTTCTTGCCTCTAATCTAATAATGCCATATTATTTTCAAATGATTACCTATTCCCTTACTGCATTCCTCGTGATTTATTTTCATTGTTTTCTTGGTGTATATTTTGTTTAATTCCATTGAGTACATTAGTTTTTTTCTTATCCATTGTATTCATGACATTGTTTTGCTCTGTATTATTGTAAACTTGTCTCTACGTGTTTGTCTGTTTGGGGCTTTTACCCTCGGGTCTCCACTGAAAAAGGATAAATTCTTACCCAGATGGACCAACTCGGTTAACAAACGCAAAATAAAATAAATAAATATATAGGTGCTTGCTTGGAATATTCTTGACAAACATCTGACCACCTGACCAAAGCATTCTGGAATAAACTATCTTCCTAATACAGTGATGTAACTTTGAGGGATCTTTCAGGCCTCACCAAAGTGCATCCTTTTAATGGTGTTTTGTTAAATCATACACAGAAGAGCTACTTTTATTTATAATTATTTTATTGTACCTATTTTTCAGCCTTCTTAGTTTGGTCACTATTACCCCCCCCCCCCCCAAAAAAAAATAATTTGCACAGTGTTTAAATTATTGTAATATTTTAAAACAATAAAATATAATGAATGCTTAGTTTATTCAGGACAAATGCAAACAGTATCTGTAGTTTCTAATGTTACAGTGTATGTTATTCCAAGTGGAAGATACAGTTTTGAGAAATAGTTTTCCATGATGCTGAGACAAATGGGGGAATGGTGGTCTGAAGTGCAACAAATCCTGAAACCTATGATCTAAACAAGTACCGAGGGAGTTAAATGGATGCCTGTAAGTAAAGGATAGACAGAAATTTGTGCAGAAAAAAAGTTGTAGGAAGTAACAGGGTTGCTTGTTCTGCTACTAGAAGTGTGTTTTAACTAAGCAGGTTGTGAAGATTAGTACAGCTACCCAAAAGATTGATGAACCTACGTATTTTATTATTTGGAGCACAGAACTGCAGTGCAATGTTTTTAGTTAGTCTCTGGGTGATTTTCATGTGTCCAAGATCCCTTTCCTAGGATGTTTAACAGGATTTCTACAAGTTTGCAATTATATACTGGCATTTAAATGAAGTTCTCTGTGTTCCAGTTTCTGTAAAGCAAGATCATGCTGCTTTCTTAATTTTAAAGGTTTACCCGAGGTTTTATCATTGTTTGAATAATTTCCTTTCAGTAGCAACTGCAGCCATATGTTGACTATCACCACTTGTTACAGTTTATTGTCACTCGACTTTGATCAGAATTCCATTCTAATTCTTGCCTAAAGCCCTTCTGTTATTGTCTACGTAAGAATGTTCACAAGTGCTTCTTGTAGCCTTTATGACATCATTACCCAGCCTGGGAATAAAATAACAAATATGGTTTGTGCTTGCATTATTTGGTCCCTGTACAAACACTGAAATAATTTTACTAATGTTTCCAGGACTTCAAATCATTGCAGAACTGCCCACTTTCTTGGACCTTGTCATTTCCTTTCTCCAAGTCTGGGAATGTTCAGTTGGAGCCTTTCCTCATCTCTAGCTTCTTCTTGACTACCTGTCTCACTGCAAGCATCAGGTGATGCACCCTGATCTGAATCTAAACTGCTTATCTCCCATCTTACTTTTACTGCTCTGCGTAGTCATTTATTAGTCACCATCTCCAGCACTTTAATACCGTCCATATGACCGTCATGAGACTGGATAGTTTTATCCGACTGATGATGTGTTGTTGCGATAGTAATCCTGCTCAGTACGAGAGGAACCGCAGGTTCAGACATTTGGTGTATGTGCTTGGCTGAGGAGCCAATGGTGTGAAGCTACCATCTGTGGGATTATGACTGAATGCTTCTAAGTCAGAATCCCACCTAAACATAACAATACCACAGTGCCAGAGATCTTTGGTAGCCTAGAGGTCGGACAAAGAATGCCGCTCATCACTGGGTCAGAGCGCGAATGAAAGGGGGCTGCCTTTCTCTAACAGTGCACTGCACATTCATGGAGAACCAGATGCTAAATCATTCCACCCATGGTTTTTAATGTCCTTGTTCACTGGCACTAGAATGCTTATTATTCTCCAGTCATCTGGGATATATCTCTCTCCATACTGCTATGAGAACCTTCTGGTGCCCCACCCCCTTCCAAATTCACCCAACAGCTTGATCATACCTGCTGTGACCTCCTCTGAGTTCTCTGCTTTCCATGACTTCATTTTCCTTCTTACTTTGCTATTGTGACTGTTCTCTTAGCCTCTGTCAGCCAACCAGTATTCCTTCTTAGCCAGATCCTTCTTTTTTATCTCCAGCTTTTTTCCCTGCCCACTTTTCTTCTGAACACTTCTCAAACTTCTGATACCATCACGTTTTCCTTATATACCTTATTTCCACACCTAGCTCAGCCACATATCTGTTCTACAGACCGCACACACATTTTTCAGATAGTGTCATTCTCCATCTTCTACTTCTTTCTGAGGTGCTCGAGCTCTATGTACTTCCTTAAAATGTTCTGCTTTCACTCCATAGGTTCATAGCTGAGTACTAAGCTAGCTGCCCTTTAGGGGCATTTTAAGCCTAGCCAATTTGCCTTGGTGAGAATCAAACCTTATACTTCTTGCTTGTGAGGGAAACACCTTAAATGTTATGCCAACAGTCAACTTCCAGGTCTTCAGCTTTTTATTCATTGAACTGAGCACCTTCTCTGACCATTGCTTGCAACTGACTGTAGCCAAAAGTGGTTTATATCAAGGTTCAATTGTTTCACTGGAGAAAACATTGCTATTACAGATTCTAACCCAATGTCCTTTCCTTACCAGGAAAAGGTCTATTAGAGTTGCATGTTGGCCACTACGCACAGAAACCAGCTTGAGAGACCTAAACTTTTCCTCACCAGAGAGATCCCAGGCCTCAGTGACCTTAGATATTACAAGACTAAAATCCTAGTCCAAGTACTCAGTATTCATAGGATCATAGGAGGTTACTAGGCTAATGGCCTTGGGGTCCTTACAAGACTATCCAAGAGTTTATTCCCAAAAACAGGACAGAGGTGGACCCCCTGGGACAAATTTGTGGTTTCCCATCCACTCATCAAGGTTGCACTTGAAGAGGGTAAGCGAGGTACTCTGTTTGATGTGTTTAGGAAGTCTATTCCAGAGACGGGGAAGCCTCTGGGACACAAACCTGCCTCTCCAGCAGGTTTTGTTGATGTTGCATATTAGATTCAGGCCTTTTGAGTGGGTAATGCGCGAGGAGTTAGACTTACAGATATGGAGCATCGCTAGAAGGGCAGGGTCTGAGATTGCCTGATCGAGATCTGAGCAATCTGTATATGATACAGAGTAGAGTGATAGTGATTTCAGGCTGTCTACATAGGACAGGTGTTGGAGGCCATGGAATCTCTTTGTGAGGTATTCCTGTGGCCTTTCTAGTTGGTGAAGATGTTTGGAGAGGTACATACCAAACTGGGCGTTATACTCAATTATTGGTCTAATGAGGAAGGAGTACAGAGAGGTAATAACCTACTTTTTTCTGGATGTAATCCCTTTACTTATGAGATGAACTAAGTAAAAGACTTTTCTGACCACTGCCGCTACATAATGGTCAAATATGAGGTTGTTGTCAACCTGTGTACCCAGGTCTCTCACCACAGGTTGTGTGCTTAAGGGGTTGGCGTTGATGTGGTAATCAGTAGGGGTTGTGTTTTTGCTGAATTGTATGATAATACATTTTTTTGCATTTAGCTTGAGGCCATGACTTTGTCACCAGTCATTAGTTGCTGTGAGACCCTCTTGCAGTATGTTAACATCATCTGGCAAGTCAATGACAGCACCCAACTTACAGTTGTTCGCAAACTTGGTCAACCACAGGCCTTTTGTCTTTGCCTGGACCTCTGAGAAGTAGATGTCAAAGAGTAGGGGTCCCAGGACAGATCCCTGGGGAACTCTACTAGAGACAGGTCTGCTATCGGAGGTGGAGGCACCTATTTTGACCTTGAGGGTCTTGTCAGTGACCCAGCTGGCCATCTATCTGATGCGACAGGGATTTATGCCAAGTTGTGTTAGCTTTTTGATGATGCCTGAGTGGGGAATTGTGTCAAAGGCCTTGGCCAAGTCAAGGTAAGCTGTATGTACTACCTTTCCCTCATCCAGGACCTTGGTGACAGTCTCAAAGAAGTCAGTCAGGTTCAACAGGCAAAATCTGCCCTTGACGAATCTGAAGTGTTTATGAGATCCATAATAATATGCTCCATGGCTTTACAGATCAGATGAGGCAATAGTTTCTAGGGCCAGTAGTGGCACCACCTTTGTGCAAGGGGATGACAACGGCAGTTCTCCACTCTGCTGGAATGAAGCCTGTACTTAGGCTATGGTAGAATAGGGTGCTCAATGGTGAAGCCAGTTCTTGTTGGAGATGGTGCAGAATACAGCCTGGGATACTATTAGATCCCATGTATTACTGCTGTCTTCCAGGTGGTGAGCTCTGCTAAGCCTTCCAGGCTATGAATGACTCAGCATTCTTTGAACACCTTCATCTAAACAGAGACAGTAGTAAAGGAAACATCTGTTCTAGAGACCTAAACCTGTATCACCATAACACCACCACCAAATGGTGTGACAGACACCTGACCCAACCTGTTTCTAGAATAGGTAGCCATTACCTAAGAAGCATAATACTCCCCTAACAACCTTTAAAACTGTTTTCTGACAGCTAGTGCAGAGAATTAAGATTATAAGCTGTTAAAAAGCCACTTTTTGCAGTCCAGGCTTTGATTTTCTCAGCCCTCACTTGTCTGCAGCATGACTCTGAGCAAGTCACTTAAATAGACAATGCTTTATGGCAACCTGGAAACTGGGCCAGGCATCTCAATGGCCTCCTTTTCAACATGCCTGGTAACTATGAACATTAAAACCAGTAAAGATAAAAGGAAGGGTGATTAAAGTCTCCTTCATGTGGGACCCAATACTAGGTGATACAGAAGTTAGTGATTACCTCTTTTGGTCAAAAGCTTAGAACAAATACATGCATATTAAAAGAATACATACTGATAAAAAAGATAAGAAAACAACAAGGCCCTTTGTAATACAACTATTCTGACATTAACATTTTAGAAGCAGAAGAATGGCCACTGGTGTTCAAACACTTAATAGCAATGCATACAATGGTATAAAAAGATGTTGCATGACTGCCACACAAATATCTTCACCATGATCCCCTGAAATCTTTTATTTATTTGACATTTGTTGACTGGGGTAGTCCGACTCAGTTTGTGCCCTTTTTCAGTGGAAGTCCAGGGAGAAAAGCTCCAAAAACAAGACAGTGGTTACATAATTAGCTTAAAGAACATAGAAAATACAATGAACTTTAGTTAAACAATTTGAACAGAATAGTATTTGCAATTCGCCTCCCATGAGGCTGTCCAGGCTAAAAGTACCTCTGGTTTATAAAGTCAATTAAAAGTTATTACAAGAGTATAAAGTGTAAATTATTCTGATATTTACAAGAGTAGAACATACGTGTAACTGACATGAATGATAAGTTAAACCTAACTTCTGGTCATAAGGACTGGCTATCGAGTTTGAGAGAATGTAATTATGAAATAATTATTTTATAAACTATGTATACTATACTCTGTAATGTATACAGTAGAGGTTGGGGAGGTGGGGGTGTAAAAGGTGTAAGAGCAAGATAGAAAATGCTGTTAGAGGTAAGGAAGCATGGGATTAAAGGTTCAAGGGATAGAAGACTGAGGGAGGAAGCTTAGTTAATAGTAGACATACGATAAAGAAAACACTTTTGAGGGCTGGGAATGGGAGAGTAAAGTGAAGTAATATTCTGAAGATTAGGGAGTTTGTTTACAGTGGCAATTCCATGAATTTGTTAGGGATTCTTAGACAGCTTGTTTAAATTCACTTGTCCAGGTTATTGTTCAAATGGACAGAGAAAGATTGTTCCAAGATAGGGAAGGAAAGTAGCTGTAGAGATTTTAATCAATTGATCCTTTTGGCTTATACATTTTTAAGTGGTTTTGGTCTGAGCTTCGTAGGGTTCTGGTAGGAGTATATAAGGAGCTGAGAGAGAACATGGCAGGGCAGAAAGCAGGCTTATAGAGGATGGAGTGGATAAGGAGAAGGTGAGGGAGCTGGAGCTGGTGACGCTGTACTAACCAGTTAAGAATTGAGAGAGAGTGACACTGATGAGAGTTGGTGGTTTGGTGGGCAGCAAATCTGGCAATTTTGTTGTAGGTAGTTTTGATAAGAGAGAAGACTGCAGGTTAGTTTGTTGTAGGTAGTTTTGATAAGAGAGAAGACTGCAGGTTAGTTTGTTGTAGGTCGTTTTGATAAGAGAGAAGACTGCAGGTTAGTTTGTTGTAGGTCGTTTTGAAAAGAGAGAAGACTGCAGGTTAGTTTGTTGTAGGTAGTTTTGATAAGAGAGAAGACTGCAGGTTAGTTTGTTGTAGGTAGTTTTGATAAGAGAGAAGACTGCAGGTTAGTTTGTTGTAGGTAGTTTTGATAAGAGAGAAGACTGCAGGTTAGTTTGTTGTAGGTAGTTTTGATAAGAGAGAAGACTGCAGGTTAGTTTGTTGTAGGTAGTTTTGATAAGAGAGAAGACTGCAGGTTAGTTTGTTGTAGGTAGTTTTGATAAGAGAGAAGACTGCAGGTTAGTTTGTTGTAGGTAGTTTTGATAAGAGAGAAGACTGCAGGTTAGTTTGTTGTAGGTAGTTTTGATAAGAGAGAAGACTGCAGGTTAGTTTGTTGTAGGTAGTTTTGATAAGAGAGAAGACTGCAGGTTAGTTTGTTGTAGGTAGTTTTGATAAGAGAGAAGACTGCAGGTTAGTTTGTTGTAGGTAGTTTTGATAAGAGAGAAGACTGCAGGTTAGTTAAGATTTGTGAGTTGTAGAGGAGACTGGGGAGAAGGTACGCATAGGCAAGAGAGTGAGGTGGGAGTCAGTGGTTAGGAATTTTTTGTTAGGGTATAGTAAGCCAAATTTCTGGTGTGTTTTCTTTATACAATGGAGCACTTGATAGTTGAATTTAAGTTGGTCATCTATGACAACTCCAAGGAGTTTAGTGTTCATTTCTACAGTGATAATGGTATTGTTAATGTATACTATGGAGAATGAGGCTTTGAGATGATTAAGGAATTTAAGAAGGAAGAGCAAAAGGTAGGTCTTTTTGGGATTAAGTATAAGTTGCTTGCTGGACAGCCAGTTTTCAGTTCAAGTGAGTGAGTTTTGTGTCAGGGTGAGCAGTTCTGAGAGGTTGTCAAGAGATGGAAATGACTGTAGAATCATCAGCATATTCTGTTAGAGATGAGTGTGGGCAGAAAGTGTGGAGATAATTTAAAATTATGTTGAACAATAGAGAACCAAGTATTGATCCTTGTGGGACACCCATATTGATGGGTTGAGAGGGGGACAGAGAGGAGAGTCACCTGACCGATTGCTGTCAGTTAGATAGGTAGCTTGATAACCAAGAGATGGTTACATTAGAAAGACTGAGGTCAGAGAGTTTAGCTAAGAGCTTAGGACAAGAGAATGTGTTGAAAGCTTTAGAAAAGTCAAGGAAGAGGCAGAAAATTAGTTTGTTACTGTCTCTAGCAAGTGAGGTTTTGGTGAGTAAAGTATAGTAGGGCTTTGGTGGTGCTGTGATTTGGGTGGAAGCCATGCTGGGTGGAGGTTAGAAGGTTTTCTTGGGTAAGGTAGACAAGGACCTGTTTATGTACACATTTTTCCAGTATTTTAGAGAGGGGGATAATATTGCTATTGGTTGGTAGTTGGATATGTCTGTGGAGTTATCTCCTTTATGAATGGGTATAGTAAAGAATTGATTCCAAATTCTGGGTACTGTGGATTCTTTAAAAGACTGGTCAATCAGGATGGAGATGAGATAAGCTGTTGAGTTTGCTGTGATCTTTAGTAAGAGTGGAGGTAGGTTATCAGCTGAAGGGGAGCTTGGTTTGAGCTTCTGAAGTAGGTGTTTTATATAACTGGTGGGTATAGGTTTTAGAGAGAAAGTGTTACGTTGATGATGGGGAATGGGGGAGTCAGAAGGTTTAGTGAATTCTTGGAGGCTGAAGGGGTCAGGTGGGTTCATGGACTGAGGAGTTTGTATGAGTTCACTGATAGTATATATATATATATATATATATATATATATATATATATATATATATATATATATGGCAACTGTGGCTAAGGTTTTGTGATCACTGAATTAGCAGTTCTACTGGTTGAAATGAAGGGGGAGGGTAGAAGGGAAAGGGAGAGGTGATTGGAGTAAATTTAGTTGGATGGTCGAGACAAAGGGCATTGTAACCAGGGGGGAGAAACTGTTTGTCTGGAATGTGAGGTTTGACCCAGGGTTTTGTGAGGGTTTTAATGTCAGGGGGATTGTTGTGCCACCCAAGTATGAAATTTGCTTACTTTGTTTAGAATACTGTGAATATTGATAGAGTATAGTTAGTTGCTTTGTGGATGAGTTAGAGTGAGGTATGAAAGGGTGTGTGGGTAGATTATTAGTGGTATGGGTGCTGTGTCCAGGGTTAGGATGAATGCCACCAGAACGAAGCAAAATATTAGGAGAGTAGAGAGAGGCAGTTAGCTGGAGATGATGAAAGCAGTCTTTTAGTGTAGTTCTAGAGATGGCTGGACTGATGGGAGAGATTTTGATTTTGGGAAGTGGTGAGTTAGTAATTGGGAAGAGACAGGGGGATATCACAAAAGAGTGTAGGATTTGCATGTCTGAGGTAAAGTGTTTGGAAGTAGAAGAGTGGTGTACGGGATTAATATGGGTGTGATAGGAAGATAGGTATGACAGCAGTGGAAGTGCAATTGTTAAGAAGCAACGTGTTGGGGTAGTGTGAGAAAAAGTCTGGAAGTAAGTAATATGACTGAGTGGGAGATTATAGATAGTGGAGATTTATGTTTTAGGTGAGTGTTACTGGAGATGAGTAGGTGAATTCTGCAGCAAAGGTGATGAGGAGGGTGAAGGCTAGGTACTGGGAAGTGGTGGTGGAGAGGATGCAACAGTGACAGTAGAGGAGTCTTGGGTTAGAGTGGATGTTTGATGATTGGTAAAGGTAGAAGGTTGGTGTGTTAGTCTGTATGGAGGGTAGTAGGTTGGCGAGATTAGTACGAATAGAGGGAAAGTGTCTCAAGGATGATGACTGGGTGAGGTCAGAGAGTGTATGGTGAGTTGAGCATTAAAGGGCGACTGGGTAAATTGTACAAGGAGAGTATTAGCTATAACACCTTTATGGGTGGGAACAAAATGTAAGTGGTATAAATTTGGAGTGTAGTGTAAGAGATAGTTGGTGTAAGTTAGAAGAAGGGGAGATGCAAAAGTAAGAGGAGATCTGAGTGGCTAGGTATAAAACTAATTTGGGGTGGTTAGGGATGAGGATAAGGTAGAGTGAAGTGAGCCTGAGCATAGGAGCGGGCTAAGCCAGTGTTGCAGTAGTCAGGAAAAACAATTAGTGAAGGTTAAGGTAGTGTAATTAAGATCAGAGGCTGAGCTGTTGCAGAGAAGTGTGCTGTCAGAATTACTGAGGTTGAGTTGCAATCAGAAAGTGGTGCAAAGGGTGGCCAAGGATGAACACAGGATAGCAGCAGATTTCTTCAGCTCCACCAATTTCATTACATTGACAGGAATTAATTACTTAAAAAATTAATTCTTGAAGTAATTTTCTTTCTAAATATGTTTGTTTTATATAGTTCTTGAACTATATCTAAAAAAGAAAGGAAATCTTAATAATATTCCTGTCAGAAATTACTTTGGAAATTTTCCTGTCAGTTTATCAGTCTGAAATGAGTTCCAGTAAGACAAATTCTCAAGACTCCAGCATCAAGAAAGAACTTCAGTCTCTGATAATTATAGTCCAGCAACTTACTGCTAAGATGGATAAAATGGATACTAAAATAGACACTTTCATAGAAAAACTACAAAACAAATAGACTTGTTACATATGGACCTGCAACAACAGAAGATCCAGATGACAGGCATAGAAGAAGCTGTGAATGACATGGAAAATAAAATACAAGAACAGGAAATCAACATTGAGTTTCTGCTGAAACAAAATACACATTTACAAACAAAGCTGGATGACCTGGAAAATAGATCTAGGTGCAATAACATTAGGATTTTTGGACTGCCAGAAAATATTGAAGGTAACAATATTACTTCTTTTTTAACAACATGGCTCCCTAAAACTTTAGATTTACCAGAAGCATTCTCTTTTGGTATCGAAGAGCACATAGATCTATAGCTAATACTAACTCTAACAAAACTATCCTAGATCAGTTATAGTTAGATTTCTATCATCTTTGATAAAGAGATGGTTCTTAAATCTGCTTGGGCTAAAGCTCCTGTTAAGTTTAATGAGACAACTGTGCGTTTTGACAATGACTATTCTTCCATGGTAATTGCTAAAAGAAAAGTTTTTCTGCCACTAATAAGGGAGCTTAAAAAGCACAGTTTAAAACATACCTTCTGTTTCCTGCCAAGCTTAAAATCTTCCTTCCTGATGGTCCTAAGGTCTTCGATGATTTAGACTCTGCTTTACTGTTTGTCAAAGAAAAAGGATTTTGGATAAAATAGAAGAAATGGAATGGGCTAGTTCTTCATTAAAGAGATTGGCAACTGAAGCTTCCTGGAAGACTTCAGAGAAGAAGAAGAGACTAAAAACAAATGTTTTGTTATATGTTTTTTTTCTCTCTCATCATTTTAGTTCATTATTAGTCTTCTTGAATATAGTTCCTGCATTTCCAGAAAGCCACAAATATTTTGGAAAAGATTTAATCAAAGTTATTTTCTATGTGCAAAGAAATGTTTTGTTTCATAACCAGTCAAAATGCCTGAGGATTTAATGGCAGGCTGTGACTCGATTTGTTTTCTTTCTGAAAAAGTAAGGTTAGTAATTTGATACATTTTTTATCTTTACCTTTTTTTCCTTCTTCTTTTATTATTTTCTTTGTTTAAACAATGACATTCTATTTAGATTATGTAGTGGGTAAAGGGTGGGGAGGGCAGGGAGAGAACAGTAATGAAAATATCATTAATAGAATAATAACATATTTATTTCTTGTAAAAGTTTATAAGTTCTTCAAATGCTATTTCTAATTATACTTTCTTGATTATACTGCTTATGCTTGTTTGTAAATAATCTGTCATGCTTTAACTAATAATAATCAGAACTAAATAAGAGTAAATAATATGTTTTATTTTAACTCTATTAATATAAACAGTAAGTAACATTCCATTGTATATACTTCTTACAGCTTTCTCTTACATTTTTTATTTCTGCCTCACTCCCTTTTATTTTCTACTCTTTTTCTTTTCTTTATTAATATATAGAAATGCTTTAGACTGTGTGGGCACAGTGAATAATAGGATTTGTATGAAAATTGAGTTGGGAGAAGAATGCTGAGTTTTATTGCTTGTTGGTAATTTTGAGTTTAATTTCACTTGCATAGAGGCTGTGATGATCTGTGGAATACATTGTGGAGGTTCTGTCATGTTTAGATGCATTTACACTGCTAAATGAATGTTTGTCACTAGTTTTAATAAGTTTCCGCCAAAATGTTAAGAGAGACAATCTGGGATGTGGGCTGTCTTATGCACAATGTCCTTGAGTTACCTCAGAATCTTCAAATCACAGAATTCTCACAGAGAAACTGAAAGCAGTTAGTATAAACATTGACAAGGTTATCACACTGACACACCACAGATTCAGGAAAAATACTCTGTTCATAAAATATGTCAGTTATAATGAGTTTAAATGATGTAGTTTCTTGTAGTAAGTAAATGTCTTATTTTAGAAGGCATAAAAAATGAAACATTTATTTAAATGTTTTTGAAAATCTACTTAACAGCAGCATAATAATCTGTGTTAAAATTTGTGTTCCAAACATATACTTTACTATAACTCATTTAATTCATCTGATTGACAAACATAAATAATCTTATAACTCTATTCTGGAAGAAATGTCATGTGATATATTTTAAAGCAGTAGGTTAGCATGATTGTAAAATCTGGTTACCAATATGTGTTTGCTGTGCATTATTTTGTATAAAGCAGACAGATTTATTCCAGGGACAGCAAGTAGGATAGTGCTCTACTAACACACAACTCAGTGAGATCATATATATATATATATATATATGTGTGTGTGTGTGTGTGTGTGTGTGTGTGTGTATGTATGTGTGTGTGTGTGTGAGTGTGATGGCTTTTTTTTCTGAGAATCTGCATAACTATCCAATATGATTTATAATAATTTCTATGAAAACAATATTTTACTCTATTGACAAAATGAATGTTTGCCACAAGTTTTAATAAGTTTCCCGCCAAAATGTTAAGGGAGACAATCTGGGATGTGGGCTGTCTCATGCATAGTGTCCATGAGTTTCCTCAGAAGCTTCACGCACAGAATTTTCACAGAGAAACTGAAAGCAGTTAGTATAAACATTGACAAGGTTATCACACTGACACACCACAGATTCAGGAAAAATACTCTATTCATAAAATATGTCAGTTATGATGAGTTTGGATGATGTAGTTTCTTGTAGCAAGTAAATATCTTATTTTAGAAGGCATAGAAAATGAAACATTTATTTAAATGTGTTTGAAAATCTACTTAACAGTAACATAATAATCTGTGTTAAAAACTTGTGTCCCAAACATATACTTTACTATAACTCATTTAATTCATCTGATTGGCAAGCATAAATAATCTTATAACTCTATTCTGGAAGAAATGTCATGTGATATATTTTAAAGCAGTAGGTTAGCATGATTGTAAAATCTGGTTACTAATATGTGTTTGCTGTGCATTATTTTGTATAAAGCAGACAGATTTATTCTAGGGACAGCAAGTAGGATAGTGCTCTACTAACACACAACTCAGTGAGATCAGATATATATATATATATATATATATATATATATATGTGTGTGTGTGTGTGTGTATCTATGCATATATGTGTATGTGTATATGTATGTGTGTGTGTGTGTGTGTGTGTGTGTGTGTGTGTGTGTGTGTGTGTGTGTGTATATGTGTGTGTGTATATGTATGTGTGTGTGTCTGTGTTTATGTGTGTGATGGCTTTTTTTTTTTTTTTTTTTAGGTAATAACGCAGGTGTTTCTGAGAATCTGCATAACTATGCAATATGATTTATAATAATTTTTATGAATACAATATTTTACTCTATTGACAATAATGAGTTTAAGTAAATGCTCATATACAAACAATTCAAGATTTTTTTGGAAGCTGTTGATAGAATTCACATGACAGAAAATAGATGCATCTTAATGCATGTAATGTCTGAATCATATTAGCCAAAGTTTTTGATTTAAATGAATGTTAGAACATAATTTTCTCTCCTCTTGATTTCTAACATTAAGATTATTTGAATGCTATTAGAATTCAAGTGTTATATATTACATAGATCTATATAATAGTATGAACAGTTTAAAAAAAAAAAAAAAAAGTTTATTTTAGTTTATATGATGCTGTTTTACCAAATGTGTAGTTTTGTCTTGATAGATAATTGAATTGAAAACTGTTAACCTCAGTTAAATATAACTAGTATTAAATTGATAAGGTGGTAGCTGAGGTACTGCTGCTTAGGGTAGGGGTTAACTTGAGTAGTAAATACTGCTCTAAGTTGGAGTTTTCAACTCCAGGCGGGATGCAAGGTTTAATCCTTACATTATTTTCACTTGTTCATTGCTATATGTATATAGTTTTGACATCCACAATATATTTTGTACACTCATTGTCACTACAAACAAAATTGAATCCTATACAAAATCCCATAAGAGATTTAATAAATACAGCTATATTTAAAGGTACACCTAAAAGAGGAGATGTAACATTATTTATCTTGTTATTTGTTATTTCGATCATAAGATTCTTGAGTTTTAAAATGCCAAATGACATCTTTAAAAGGAATTTCTTTAAACATTAATGGATTGAATAATCCGTGTAAAAGGGCAAGCCTAATAAGATACATTAATCTACACAAGGCCAATCTAGTCTTCCTGCAAGAAACCCATCTCTTGAAAAAAAAGATATTGATAAACTAGCCACTAATAAGTATGCAGTATTGGTTA
This sequence comes from Protopterus annectens, assembly GCF_019279795.1. Taxonomy (NCBI): domain Eukaryota; kingdom Metazoa; phylum Chordata; order Ceratodontiformes; family Protopteridae; genus Protopterus; species Protopterus annectens. Next base: position 909,997,115 of record NC_056728.1, read on the forward strand.
GTTCAGAGCACACTCAGAAAAAAAGAGGAGTGGCTATTTTATGGAATAAAAGTATGCCCATTCCTAAAACCATTAAGTCTTATCAGGATGACAAAGGAATGTTTTGTATGGTTACAATACAAATTAATGGGAAGACTTACACTTTAATTAATGTATACTGGATACCTGGAATTGGTATTAATACAGTGAAACATCATATTGATAAGATCATATCATTCTCTATAGGGATATTATTTTAGCTGGTGATTTTAATTGTATACTACATGAAAGTGATACTACCACTATAAAGAAAAGAAGAATTACATCTAATGCAAAACATTTAAATGATTTTGCTAATTCTTATCATTTGAATGATATTAATAATCAGATAGAGTCAAAATCATTACCATACACCTTTTTTCTAACAGATACAAAACTTATTCAAAAATAGATAGGGTCTTTATTTCTAACCAGATGGTAACAGATTTAATTAATTCCAAAATCATTTCATGTCCTATATCTGATCATAACTCAATTGTTTTTGAATTCATGATAAAAATACTCATAATGTTCAGATCAAAAGGATACCAGCATACTTAACTCAGCTAAAAGGCTATAAAGAATATATACTTTCAGAAGTACAACATTTTCTAGACATAAATAATACTCCTGAAGTCTCCATTGTCTATGTTTGGGATGCCTTAAAATCATATCTATATGGACAAAGTATCAGATGGTATAATAACAAAAGGAAATCTTGGGATAAGGAATTGTTAGATATTCAAAGTAAACTAGACTCTTATAAACATAATAATAAAGAAAATATTATGGACAAGAAAGTTATTGAAGAAATAAACAAACTAAATGAGAAATACAAAGAAATTTTAACTCATAAAGTTAAAATAACTTTAGAGAAATACAAGTTTTTGTCTTATTCAATAAGCCCCAAATACTTACATAGACTTAAAAATAAAACAAAAAGATTGAATAAACAAAACCATATCAAAGAAATCTTTTCTCTAAGGAAAAAGAAGAATGTTTCTAGTATACCAGAAATACTGGATGAATTTAGAAATCACTTTCACAAGATTAACCATAACAACATTAACATGGAACCTAAAGATAAAATAAAGGAGTTTATAACCACAAACATGAATAAAAAGCTTAATAAACAACAGATTAAACTATTGGACAAGAGTATTTCATATATGGAAGTTATTACACAAATAAATAAGCTTAAATCAAACAAAGCACCGGGTAATGATGGTATTATACCAGAGATATATAAAATCCTTTCTAAAACTACATATTCATTAATACATAAGGTTTTTATTCTGGCCCAAACTGAGTTAATAACCCCCCCATCTTGGCAATATACATTTATTTCACCAATTTTAAAACCTAATAAAGATCCAACTAGATGTTCTTCATATCGACCCATCTCATTACTTAATGTTGATTATAAAATGTTTATGAGTATTTTTGCTGATAGATTGAAGACAATTATCCCGCATTATAGACATAGATCAGACGGGCTTCATTGTAAATAGAAATACTTTTGATAATATAAGAAGAACTTTAACATTAATTGATTTTGCAAATAGGAAAAGAAAGATTTAACACTTATTAGTCTTGATATAGGTTCAGCATTTGATTCAGTAAGTTGGGACTATCTGTTTACCTTACTGAAGTGCACAAATTCTCTGATGCATTTGTAAATTTAATTGAGCATTTATACAAAGGAACGCTGGCTTATATTAAGGTAGGAACATATGTTTCACAAAAAATACCCATTCTTAAAGGTACAAAGCAAGGATGTCCACTTTCTTCACTATTATTCACTTTAGTAATGGAGCCTTGGGCTAATTTGATTAGAAACAGTACTGACATAGAGGGTTTTGAAATAGAAGAAAATACAACATCAAAAATTCAACTTTTTGCAGATGATGTTCTAATTACATCAGCAGGATCTAATTCTTCTATGCAGTCTTTATTTAATAAAATGATGAATTTTAAAAGTATTTCTGGTTTAATATTCAATGAAGAAAAAACTAAAATACTACCTATATATACACAAAAAATACTCTCATTAGTGATTTTACTAAATATGTACCCAACTCAGGTCAGATAACTTATTTAGGTATAATACTATCTAAAGATATTAAATCTATTATATATAATAACTATAATACCTGTTTTCTTAATATACAAAATCTTTTAATACCTGGAATAATATGTTTTTACTATGGAGGAGAGACTTACAATTATTAAACTGATAATATTCCCCAAGATTTTATACTTAATACAATCAATAATACTTTCACCTACAAAAATAACTATCAAGAAACTGAATACACTAATGTTAAATTTCTTATGGGCACCTAATAGACCTAGGATTGCATTAAAGAAACATACTAATAGCTGGTCTCAAGGGGTATTTCTTTTCCAGACTTTAATTTATATATTATCTCTTCTATTATAAAAGTTATTACTTTATTAATAGATCGGTCATATGTCGCAAAATGGAAAGATTATTGGGAGCTAATTAGTATGCACTTCATGAAAATCTCCTTAACACATAAACATATGATTATAAATAACTCCATGTTGTGGTTGCTAAAGGAATTTTGTACTTCACCTATTACACCTAAACATATGGTCTGTTACCCATTAAATATTATTATTAGTTATCGTAACTTTATATTCATGCACCCTAAGTATAGGGAATGGAATTTTATTGTATTCCCTATAATTTATACTCAGGGTATGCTTATGTCATCTACTTCTGAAAGAGCTCATTTAGCTATAGATAATAATCTAAAGTACTGGTATCATCTGATATCTGATAATAAAGTTAAAAATCTAGATTTCTTAAAACAAGAATTTGATCTAAGAGAAACTTGCTGGTTAGAGGTTCAGATCTTTAGACAACATCTCATTGATAGAATAGATCTAATGTCTATAACAGTTAAAGAATCTATTCCAAAACTGATTGATTACTTGATAATAAATTTACAGCATAAAGTTTCTGATAAAGGTAAACTTTCATATATACATAAAATTATCAGACAAGAAACTTTTACAATGTAGATTCATACTGGAATTATTTCACCTCTATTAATGGGGACCCACCAACTCAACAAGATAAACAATATATATTGAATCTGCTTATAGAACTACATCTTCCATTGTCTGGAGACTTTATACATGGAAATTTTTACATAGATCTTTTATACACCTTTGATGATGAATAAAATTAATAATAAAGATAATCTATGTAAGAGATGTAATGTAGAAATTAATGCTGACTGGGCTCATATGTTTTATGACTGTATGAAGTTGAAAGAATACTGGAAGTCAATTAATGAATTTTGCAGGCTCTTTTACAGATAATTTCATTATTTCTAAGTCTCTTATATTATTCAACACACCTGTACCTCAATGTGTTAAAAAGATTAAGCTTCCCTTGTTATGGTCTATCCTAGCAGTGGCTAGGAAAATAATAACTAGAAATTGGATTTCAGATACACCTCCTTCGTTCAATGAATTTAAAAATGTTATGAATATAATGTGTCATATGGAAATAAGCACAATTAGAATGAGAACAACTAGAAAAACATCACATTTTATTGTATGGGATAATTTACAAAATTTGTTAAAAAAATTCTAATTTCAATAGCACAGTATTTTAGTTTAATTAATTGATCTGATTGTAGTGGATGTCTTTGTAAATACTTTAGTTGTTTTGTTGAATATTATAATAATACCTATTTTTAATTATTTGTATAAAATTGTTATGATATTTCTCTTATATGTTAAAACAATAAACTTGTTTTAAAAAAAAAAAAAGAATTACTGAGGTTAAGGGGAGGGGCTCAGGTAGTAGGCAAAAGAGATGAGACAGGTAGGATTGTAGTGGTAAGTGAGACCAGATGCAGATAAGAGAAAAGGTCAGAGGTATCCAATGAGAAGTAAGATGGCATGGAGGAGTAGTTACGTGGGGAAAGAGAAGAAGGAGAGGTGCAGGGATACAGTACAGTGACATGCTTAAGGCAGAATACTAACAAAGTAATGCAACAGGATAACATACAAATGGCTGCAAGTTGAGAAGGTCAATGGAATCAGTCTTTAGAAGTATAGAGCCTTTGCTTCTGCCAGGAATATTGTTTTTCCGTTTCAGTTGGAGAGAAGGATTAGATGTGAGTCACTAGTGTTGTCGGCTACACAGGTAAGGAATGGGATATGAAGAGTGATAAGATTAAGGTATGTGAGAGGGTGAACAGAGAGTTAATACAAAGACAGAAAGTTCTCCAAGGAAGGGGGCTATAGGATTCGGTGTTAGGTAGTGGTTAAGGAAGATTAGAGGGTTAGTGCGTACGATGAGAAGAGTAGGGGACATAGAAGTAGAGCATGGAGCAGCAGAGTTTTTAAACAAGTTGGCATTCATTATAACCAATATAAAACATTTAAATGAACAGTAAAACTATTCATTCTGTTAGGACATTTCCAAATTTGCAGCAATGAATACAGCAGAAGTATTCGAACTGAAGCATTCATTTAAAATGTATTATAGTATTCAGCAAAGAAATTGAGCAGGTGAGGTTAACAAAACATTTAAAAAATTAGATATAACTGTTTAACGTATGTAATCTTGTAGCATCGCAGAAAAAGCATTAACATATTGGTGCAGTGAGCAGGTAACACATAAAGCCAAGTTCACAAGCTCAATATGGTGGTAGAGAAATAAAGCAACAGCAAGTTCCTGAGCAAATATTGCATAGGTTAGGATATTCACATCATAATAAGGCAACAGGAGTATGCAAGTTCCTGAGCAAATGTTGCATAGGTTAGGACATTCACATCAAACTAGGAAAGTATATTCTGTTTATAGATAGTTTTCCTTTAGCAAGACTGGAAAGCAGTAGTAGTTTGTACAATGAGGAGTATGGGCAGACAGGTTAAGCTTGTGGGTTGTTTTTCTTCAAAGGAACGGATGTTGTGATCCTCTAATACGTACAGTACATGAGGAGGGCTATAGTACAGAAATAGCACCCTTCTTGTTTTCTTGTTTTAATATCCAATCTATCCAACACTTTTTGGGGCCAGTCAATCACTCCAAAACTATAAGTTAGGACAGGAAGAGCAAATTGATTTATAGCTTGGATCTTGTTCCTAGGTGTCAATGCTGTTTTCAGGATTAATTTAAGTCTTCTAAAGTACTCCTTACTATGCTTTATTCACATTTGTTCATGTTTTATTGCTGATCCTTTATCAATTCCCAAGTATTTATACCCCCCTCTTGCTCAAGTTCTTTTATATCACATTCCTGTCCCAAACTGATGTTTTCCTGGTGTTGCAAATTTCCTTTTTTAAAGGTTGCTTTTGCACATTTATCAAGACCAAATGAAATTCTAATATCATCTGAAAAAGTTTTGACAACCTGCAGCTGTGCTTTCAGTTCCTCATCTGATGAGCTATACAATTTTAAATCATTGACAAAGAGAAGATGAGAAGTCATTAGACTTTGTTGTTTTCTAGAAGCCAAATTATAGCCATGACCTAGGCTGTTAAGTAAACAGCTTAATGGATTAATGGCAAGGCAAAATAGCAATGCTGACAGGGAGTCACCCTGGAATATCCCCCTTTGGACTTTTATCCCTGGGATAATAATCTGTCCTTTATCATGGCTTAATTGCAAAGTGGTCTGCCATTGTTTCATGGTTACTGTAATGTAATCAATCAGTGTAGGCACTGTAGGATGTACTTTATACATTTTTAAGCACTCTTTTATCCATGAATGTGGGATACTATCAAATGCTTTTTTATAGTCAATCCATGCCATACTTAGATTCTTCCCTTTCTTACAGTTCCCCACTATAACTTTGTTTAACAACAAATGATCCTTTGTTCCATATAACTTTCTTTTGTTGCCCTTTTGTTCTACTGCCATAATTAAGTTTTCTTCTAAATGACTATAAACTCTGTCGGCGTCAATCCCCGTGTATAGTTTATATGTCATCGGAAGACAAGTTATTGGTCTATAATTATTAGGGTTTAGGCTCACCAAATGATTTATAAAAAATCAGTGTATACCAAGATTATATATCACCGTTCTGAAGGAGGGATGGGCCTTCTTGAAACTGATTACATGTAGAGATCTGCAATCGTGGGACTTCACACATATCTACTGACCTCACAAGATCCAAATGTGGTGAAAGTTTTGAAACATGAGGAGAATAAATCTAAGATAAGAGGAGAAAGCTATTACATGATAGAACAAAATCCATAAAAGGGAAGTCACCCCTGATCATTATTAGTAAAAAAATACGAGCACTCATAAAATCAACTAAGGCCAATTTTGAGAGAAAAATTGCCATGGATTCAAAGGACAATCATAAGGCCTTTTTCAGCTATGTTAGGAACCTGGGTGGAAACTCCCAGATATGCTCAGAATTAGTCCAAAATGATACAAAATCACTGAACCCACAGACATTGCCAACATACTGGCAGACAAGTTCAGTGCAAACTTCACCCCCCTCTCCCCCCCTAAAGGAGAGATAACTATCCCAGCAGAGTGTAGCCTCCCAGACATCTCAAATGCGCAGGTGAAAGCTGCTCTCTCTAAAGCTAAAACACAGCATCAATGGGACTGGATGGTGTCCCTGGCTGTGTGCTACACGAGCTAAATGAGGAATTAAACCCGCACATAAGGCAGCTGTTTAATCTCAGCCTTACCACAGGATACGTGCCCAAGGAGTGGCGTGACGCAACTGTGGTCCCACTCCACAAAGGTGGTGCCTCACGGACCCTGGTAATTACCGCCCATAAGCTTAACAAGTCTAGTCTGCAAAGCTATGGGGAGGATCATAATGGAGCTCATAAACAAAGAATTTAGGGACTTGCAGACATTGGACCCGACCCAGTTTGGCTTCACCAAGGGCAGATCATGCCTTTTGAACTTGGTCGACTTCTTCAAACAGTCACCAAGGCCATTGATGAGGAAAGGCAGTCCATACAGCCTACCTTGACCTTGCAAAGGTTTCGACACAATACCCCACTCGGTATTGTAGAAAAACTTACCAGCTTAAATGTAAACCCATATGTCACAAGATGGGTTGCAAACTGGCTTAAGGACAGAACCCACAGGGTTAGAGTTGCTGGCGCTATGTCAGACTCCAAGCCGGTCACAAGTGGTGTCCCACAGGGCTCGGTCCTTGGCCCCCTATTGTTCGGCATCTACTTCAGAAGTACAGGCCAACATGGGAGGACTTTGGCTGACAAAGTTTGCAGACGACTGCAAACTGGGCGCCATAGTGGAAAGTGCATCGGACATGGATATCCTTCAGAAGGGACTCACGGAAACAGATAGCTGGTGCCACAGCCATGGCCTGAAGTTAAACGCCAAAAAATGTATAGTCATACCCTTCGGGAAAACAAGGTAACCCCAAGCTACCATATAGGTGGCAATCCACTAAGCACAGAAGAGGTTATCAGGGACCTGGGGACCCAGGTTGACAGTGGCCTTTCTTTGACACTCACGTTGCTAAAGTGGTTAGAAAGACCTTCTACATTGCCCACCTGATCATGAAGGGATTCACAGCCAGATCTAGTGAGGTCATTGTTCCCCTGTACTCTTCACTTATCAGACCAATGATCGAGTACAATGCCCCATTCGGGATGTATCTCACCCGACATCTGCAGCAATTGGAGAGACCCCAAAAGTTCCTCACCAAAAGGATAAAGGGACTCCAAAATCTGTCATATGCTGCCAGATTGAAGAAACTCCAGCTCTATTCAGTTGCATACCGTCTGCTCAGAGGTGACATGTGCCTGACATACAAGGCCATGTCCAACCCGGAATTAATGGACATGCTCCACCTCAAAAAATCCAAATCCACCAAAACCACTAGAACAAGCGACTTAAACCTTAGCACGGATATAAATAGGATGTGCTGGAGGGATAGATTTATCACTAAGAGACTCCCTATGCTGTGGAATAAAATCCCGATCCATGTGAGGCAGAGCACCTCGCTGGCTCTGTTCAAGAGAAATCTTGACCTGTGGATGGGAGATCGTAGGTTTATCCCGGGAATCATCTCTGTGTCACTGCTGGACAGAGGCACAACAAACTAATGGGCACAGTATTTTTTCATATAAGGGGTGGCGTAAGCCACAAAAATTTGGGCTAGGCTTATAAATGCCTTAGGGCAGATAGCCTAGTATAAACCTATGAACCTATGACATCTCTGCTTAATTTAGCAGAAGCATATCAATGTCAAGCAGGAATAGAAATCAAACCAGAAGTGGATAAAAACCAGGTAGCAACTGAATGTGCTAAAAAACAAAAGAAAGAATAAAAGGTGAAGGACCAGATGAGAAGGCAAGAAATGTGGAATAAACATAAATATAGTTGCAAGTATAGAAAACTTCTGGAAGAGCCTCATGTTGATCAAGAACAAATGCAGGAATGGTTAAGGAGAGGTGAATTTACATCAAGAAATGAAAAGTTAATATTGGCAGACCAAGATAGTGGGCTACGTACACGCTGGTTAACTAAGTCCATTGAACATGTGGGAGAAACAGACATATGTAGGTTTTGTGGAACCCAATTGGAAACAGTCACACACCTTATTGCTAGTTGCGACTCTCTAATGGCAGAGGGACTGTATATTGAAAGGCATAATAATGTGGCGAGATTGTTACACTGGAGATTGTGCAAACATTATGGCATCAAAGTGGCTGAAAAACACTGGAAACATAAGCCACAGAGAATCACAGAAAATGATGAAGTTTACATCACATGGGATCACCCAATACCAAAAGTCCAAAAGATTGATGCTAGAAAACTGGATATAGTGGTCCAAGAAAAGAAGACAAAAGTAGCATTGATCATTGAAATCATCACACCTACTGACTACAGCGTCTTCTGTACAGTGAGACACAAAGTCATAAAATACCACAATCTGCAGGCAGAAATGAGAGCCACATGGAAGAAAGATACCCAGACAGTTCCAATAGTAGTAGGAGCAACTGGTCTTATAAAAAAGAATTTACAGTCATATTTAGATATGTTACCAGTTCATGTAACACTATACGAATTGCAGAAGGAGTCATTACTGGCACATTGTGGGTGCTGCGAAGAGCACTTTTGGCTAACATCAAAGAGTGAAACAATACTAATTTCATGAACTTTAATCGTACTTTGACTTAGGAATGTGGTCCATTTCTGTCATGGTATTAGAAACCCAAAAGACTTGGAGAAATTAAAAAAGGCAGAAATAGTGTTAAAATATAAGGGTATGCTTGTGGTGACTGTAAAAATTGTCAGGAACATTAGAGGGATAAAATATTAGCATTAGAATTAATGGGTGTACATAAACAGGGGTTAAAACTTCTGGATGTGTCCTGAAATAAAACCTGCAATGTTAACAGTTGCTGTTCTATGTGAATCCCTTGCTTGACAATGCAAGACAATGCTAATTGTGCGACTGGTACTTTAAGCAAAGTAGATGTCCACAAAACAAAGAAAGAATACAGTTTAAACGTGCATTACATTTTCAGTGGACAATGTCTGTGTGACTTGTACCTTTGGGGGGAAGTCACTACTTCCAACATTGCAGTTCAGCATGGTAAAGTGCTGCATTTAAGTAAACTAAAATATATATAATTAATTTAAACCAATGTTGTGTTTTCCCCACCATTACTTAACTTCAAACATAATAAATAGGACAAGCTCATCAGCAAGAATTGCAGGGTAAAGCTGGCTAGAAACAGCCTACTGTATCATAGACACCCGAATAACACATCATCAAAGATGAACCAAAAAAAAATCTAGAATTATGTGTGGTTGTTATCTAATGCATGCAATTAAAAGCTTCTTGTCACATTCACAGCTGTGGTACAATTGAAACAGTGTGTTAGCTTATGATACAGCCTCACTGTAAAAGAATGTGACAAAAGACTAATGCACCACATTAATAAAGAAATAAAAATCATTCATGCTTCCCTGTACATCGAGACATTTTTTAGACCCACAAGAGGGATTTCAAATGCAAATCTTAGAACAGACTCCCTCTATATATAGAACACCACAAATCATCCTTCTGTCCCTGGTCAAATAAATATGTCTGGAACAAACCCAATATTTGGCTACTTATTGCCAGAAACCCAACTCTTATTACTGTTTTTAGCTGCTGTTCAGTTGCAAGCTTGGACTGATCAGCTGTCATTGATAAAAAAAGTCTGTGACAGTCGCTAATTGGTTGATAAGCGTTGTAGAGGCTATTGCCATTGGTGCTCTGAGTTGTTAAGCACTTGCAGACTGGCACTGCAGAAAACTTGACCTGTTCAAATGTTCAGAAATCAGAAAATAAATTTCAAATTTAATTTACTTGAAAAATTAAAATGAGTTTAATCAAGGTTTACACAAGAATAATCATTATGGGGGGGGGGGGTAACTGGTATTGTATTAGAAAAGTACCTCGCAGGCTGGTCTGTGCAGAAGTGGGTGTAGTCTCAGTAATTGACAGGTAAAATGGGCATGTCATGGTATGGTAAAAACTGCAAATATTTTTTCTACCCCCCACAAACCCTGCAAATTAAATATAACAACTCCTAGATTGCACTACATTGAGGAAAAGGCAAACTATGAACAGACAATGAATATTAATGCTGCCATCAGTATGAATATTACTTAACTTTTCTAAGACATCACCGATTGTTGGATTGTGGGTGGGGTTTAGGCAGGGCTTGCTACTGCACATCTTGTGAGGTATTGTTGTAATACAAAGCCACTTTCTGTAACTGCAGGTAAAAGTAAAAAAAAAAAACATTGCTTCACAGTACTCCTCATTTAAGAAATATGAAAGTCTAATGTCTAGAATAACTGACTGACTGCAATCCCAAGTGTTTACTAGAAAACTAGAAATTTATGATGAATGGGACAAAACTATTATGAGAATAATAGGGACATTTGGCAAAATAAGGTATTGGTGAGAATTCTGGCTTAAGGAACATAATGAAATATGTGCGCGGCAAATTATACTATACATTATAATAAATGAGCACAACCACAGACCCTGTATTTAAAAACACAGATTGAAGTGCAACATAAGCCTCAGAATGAAAAAGCTTTTCTGCCACATTCACATTTGGCAATATTAAATGGAAATTGTTATTACAAGCTGGAGTATATTTGTGTGTTCCCTATATTATATTAACAATTTACTGGATAGAAGTAAGATGAATGAAATGTGGCTATAAGTATAAATAAAGTAAAATAACTTATATTACTGTACTTTAATTACAGTTAAGGAGAGCTAAGTTTTTTGCAACTGGGTTTACTTGAACAAGCATTTAGAATAGAAAACCAACTACTGAACTAGAAATAATGCACAGTAACTGCACAAAGCAAATATACTTGAAAAAAATTGCACAGTAGTATTTGAAGTTAACTAGAAGCCATTTGAATAGAACACCAGTACCAGTGGCGGCTGGTGACTTCAAATCACAGGGGGGCTGCAGGAGATGCTGAATGGGCGGGGTCAAAGGGAAGGGGTGTGGTCAACCATAAAGGGGAGGAGCTATGCACAAAACCACAAAAAAACTAACTTTAATTAAATACGCTGCCCTGGGTGGCAAACCATCATTATGAAAGTCCAATCAAGACAAAAATAAGTGTAGAAGAATAAAAATATTTCAATGCATTGGCTGCATGACAGCTTACTTAATATCTAGATGGAAACAAAAGGTTGTGAGGCATGAAAAATAAATTACTTTTTAAATACATTACTGGAATGCCAGACAAAATCAAGTATAAGAAAACGAGAAGCACTCAACTCAAACTACTTCTCCTTGCACTGCAGTTCTAATTATAATATATTCAGCTTTATTAAAGTACCAAGCAACATGCTGAAAGTAGAAATCTATGTGATGCCCCACTTGTAAAAATGTTTCTTATCCAAAAGACCTGCTGCCTGACAACGCTTCATGGGGAAAACATGATAAAAGTAAAAATGAAAAGCAAACAAGAAACAAGCTCAAGATACATTGCTTAAAGGATTACTGTACAGGTTATGGACCACACATGATTGGCATTCTGTTTAGTTTACGGGTAAAGCCTGTAGAGATGACTGGAAGTCTCCAACAAGTGTAATGAGCTTTTAAAATAATGGAATCCTGTCCTTTAATACCCAAGGCTTATACATTATCTAGTCAAGTATTCTCTGCATGGCAACAACAGAAAGGCTTTCAATGTTGGCAATTCTTTAACAGTATGCTTATTAAAGCTTACTTGCATCTTACGATGTCAGACAAGCTTACCTTATGGTCATTAAAGCATTGCTACTTAAACACAGAGCAACAGGCACTTTGAGTAATAAGCATAAATCAACAGTACAAAAATATGACAGAAACCAGACCATTCTGCAAAATCAAGGACAGATGAAAAGCCACTGTAGTACTTATGCAGTGTGTCCTCCCCATCCAAGGTAGATACAACTACTCCTTGCCTTGCTTGGACACATCCAGAGTCACTACATGGGGAGTGGGGTGCAACAAGCATGTCACAATTTGAAATCTCTCTGGCTGACTGTGATGGCCCTGACACATTTGTCATACCTCTCAACTTCAAGAGCAAGAAATCTGGACAAAGCCATACACAGAAGTGGGACAAAGGCACAACAAGAAGGACAATTTTTAAATATTGCTCTAATAAACTTAGAAAGATAATAGAATAGGTCTTGCATTAGTATGAATTTTCTGAAGGGTATAAAATCTGAAACTCAAATGTCTGTCATTTTCTAACTTCAGTCTTTAGTGATTTGTCACTAATTTGCCAAAAACACAATTTTATGAAAAATGGACCAAAATGTGATGCAAAAATATAAAATAGACACACAATACAGCTTCTACCTGTCAAAGAAGGGACACTTTAATATTAGTACTGCTACCTTGAGCAGCTGACAAAATAAAAGAATCTACATGCATTTCAAGTAATCTATAACTTTGATTATTACAGTTATTTCTTAATTGTAAACCCTCCATGTTTTCTTCCAAAATTGCTATTTTATGGAGGGATTATTAGGGGAAGAGCAACATTTTGAGCCAAAAATTGGGGACAGTTGAGAGGTTGGCTATGCCTAATTCTATAAAGCAATTTATTTGCATGTACCTCTCAACCTGTTAATGCAGTAAATCTGAACAAGGCCAAATATATTGGGGCACATATAAACAGTACTAAAAATTGCTCTTGTATAAATTGAGACAGTTGATAGAACGGCTCTTACTTTAACATGCATTTTTATGAAGGTTATGAAGTCTGAAACTTATTATTTAGTGACTTCTGGCAAATCATTTAGGAATTAAAACTACAAATTTTATGAACAACAAACCAAAAATAAGAAGCAAAAATCTATTCATTCTTTGAAAATCTGGACAGTTGGGAGGTATAGTTCAGCTGGGCCTGTCTGAGTTTGCTGCCCTTCCCCTGACAAAATAATGGTTGAACTGGAGCCTCTGCAGCCATTCCAATTAACCATTACTTGGCTATTTCACTCCATTTACCATAAACACTAATGTGCATACTGCTTTACTTCAATGATTGGACTTCATTTGAAAGTTTTATTTTGTATTTTACAGCACAAACATTAAGTAATCTGTTAAACAAAGCAATGCAGTCTCACAATGAAAACTTAGCATTAAAACTTCTCTGCCCTTGAAACTCACATTCATTGAAACCCACATTCAAAGAAAATACATTTTGCCAGTGGCAGATAAAGATTAATTTTGGGCTGTTTTCAATCATAGGCCCCTTGCATATGAAACATACATGTGCTCTTTGATACACCTTCCTCATTGTACTAAAATTATATTCCTTGTACAATACAGTACACTTGTTAGAGGGTGTTTTAAATTTGTTTTGAACATTTTTCCAGTAAGCAATGAAACAAAACATATGCACCCATAATGGCAAAACTGCCCAGTTGAGAACATTTATCATAAAAAAGTCTACTCAGACTTCCACAGTCCACCATTATTAGTAAATATACACAATTCTACAGTCCACCATTATTAGTAAATATGCACAATTCCACAGTCCACCATTATTAGTAAATATGCACAATTCTACAGTCCACCATTATCAGTAAATATGCACAATTCTACAGTGCACCTTTATCAGTAAATATGCACAATTCTACAGTCCATATTCAGTGAATTCAGTTCTTGCCATAGCTGTCAACCTTAGCACAAAACCTGGACGAAGCCAATAATGGGGAATACAGTCCCAAAAATAGGGACAAATTTAAAATATTCATCTTATAAACTTAGAAAATTGCTAGAAAAAAGGTTGTGCTACTATGTATTCTGAAGAACATGAAGTTTGAAATTCAAATGCCGGTCAATTCTACTGCGGACAGAACAAAACAATTTTCAGCAGAGACGAGGGATTAATACTGCAGACACGTCTTTGTAAAATGGCAGGGCATCAGAGCAAACCACACAAACACAGGCAGGAGATGCAGACTCAAACAGAAGCCACCCCAACCAAGAATCAAACCAGAAAACCTATAGCTGTGAGGCAACAATACTACCACCGCACCATCAATTATGCAAGGAATTAAACATTCAGAAACCTGAAGTCTGAAATTCAAATGCCTGTCAATTTTACTGCGGACAGAACAAAACCAATTTTCAGCAGGGATTAAAACTGCAGACACGTCTTTGTAAAATGGCAGGGCACCAGAGCAAATCCACACAAACACATGGAGGAGATGCAGACTCCACACAGAAGCCACCCCAACCAAGAATCAAACCAGAAAACCTATAGCTGTGAGGCAACAATACTACCACTGCACCATCAAATCTGCAAGGAATCAAACATTCAGAAACCTGAAGTCTGAAATTCAAATGCCTGTCAATTTTACTGCGGACAGAACAAAACAATTTTCAGCAGAGATGCAGGGATTAATACTGCAGACACGTCTTTGCAAAATGGCAGGGCACCAGAGCAAATCCACACAAATACAGGGAGGAGATGCAGACAGAAGCCACCCCAACCAAGAATCAAACCAGAAAACCTATAGTTGTGAGGTAACAATACTATCACTGCACCATCAATTATACAAGGAATTAAACATTCAGAAACCTGAAGTCTGAAATTCAAATGCCTGTCAATTTTACTGCGGACAGAACAAAACAATTTTCAGCAGAGACGAGGGATTAAAACTGCAGACACATCTTTGTAAAATGGCAGGGCACCAGAGCAAATCCACACAAACACAGGCAGGAGATGCAGACTCCAAACAGAAGCCACCCCAACCAAGAATCAAACCAGAAAACCTATAGCTGTGAGGCAACAATACTACCACCGCACCATCAATTATGCAAGGAATTAAACATTCAGAAACCTGAAGTCTGAAATTCAAATGCCTGTCAATTTTACTGCGGACAGAACAAAACCAATTTTCAGCAGGGATTAAAACTGCAGACACGTCTTTGTAAAATGGCAGGGCACCAGAGCAAATCCACACAAACACATGGAGGAGATGCAGACTCCACACAGAAGCCACCCCAACCAAGAATCAAACCAGAAAACCTATAGCTGTGAGGCAACAATACTACCACTGCACCATCAAATCTGCAAGGAATTAAACATTCAGAAACCTGAAGTCTGAAATTCAAATGCCTGTCAAATTTACTGCGGACAGAACAAAAACAATTTTCAGCAGAGACGCAGGGATTAAAACTGCAGACACATCTTTGTAAAATGGCAGGGCACCAGAGCAAATCCACACAAACACAGGCAGGAGATGCAGACTCCACACAGAAGCCACCCCAACCAAGAATCAAACCAGAAAACCTATAGCTGTGAGGCAACAATACTACCACTGCACCATCAAATCTGCAAGGAATTAAACATTCAGAAACCTGAAGTCTGAAATTCAAATGCCTGTCAAATTTACTGCGGACAGAACAAAAACAATTTTCAGCAGAGACGCAGGGATTAAAACTGCAGACACATCTTTGTAAAATGGCAGGGCACCAGAGCAAATCCACACAAACACAGGCAGGAGATGCAGACTCCACACAGAAGCCACCCCAACCAAGAATCAAACCAGAAAACCTATAGCTGTTAGGCAACAATACTACCACTGCACCATCAAATCTGCAAGGAATTAAACATTCAGAAACCTGAAGTCTGAAATTCAAATGCCTGTCAAATTTACTGCGGACAGAACAAAACAATTTTCAGCAGAGACGAGGGATTAAAACTGCAGACACATCTTTGTAAAATGGCAGGGCACCAGAGCAAATCCACACAAACACAGGCAGGAGATGCAGACTCCACACAGAAGCCACCCCAACCAAGAATCAAACCAGAAAACCTATAGCTGTGAGGCAACAATACTACCACTGCACCATCAAATACGCAGGAATTAAACATTCAGAAACCCTTAAGTCTGAAATTCAAATGCCTATCAATTTTATTTAACATTTTTAATCAGGACAGTCTGACTTGGAACAAATAAACAAATTTTCAGCGGAGGCCCAGGAAGAAATAATGCAGACATGTCTTTGTAACATGGGAGGGCACAAAAGCAAACCCACACAAACACAGGGAGAAGATACAGACCCCACAAAGAAGGAACCCCAGCCAAGAATCAAACCCAAGAACCTGCAGCTGTGAGGCAACAATGCTACTACTACACCATCAAATATCAAGCATTACAGCATTTACAAACCACAGATATTATGAGGAACAGATCAGATCAAATATGAGGTAAAAATCTGAAATTTTTTTACAAATGGTGGTGGGTAGGGAACTCAAGTCTTTAACACCTGCATACAGGGTACAGGGTACAGGGTTCAAGCCTGAGGCATTCCCTACCACACCACCATAAGCACCTGGGGCATTTTCACACACACACACACACACACACACTCCAGTAAAGCACAAGCACCATACACAAACTCCAGTAAAGCACAAGCACCATACACAAAGAAAAATAAACATTGTAAATTGAAAGGCACCTTACCTGAATCCTGAATGAATACATCCAGAGTTAACGTCCATAATCCATACATCCTTCCCGCAATACTGAAGACCCAGAGATCCACATGCTCCTTCCGACCGACGAGATCCCTGAGGCACTGTCCCGACTCCCTGCTCCTCCTTTTGCAGTCCGGACGCGTCCCATAATCCTGGCGGTCTGTGCACTGTAAAAGTGCACAGACGCTCCTTGTGTCCCCTATGGGGACGGCCCTGAGCATGCGATAGACCGATAAGCCGGACTCGGTCTATGCGCATGCCAAGTCCTAATTTTAAAATATTTTTTTTATTTTTTCATTTCTTTTTCTTTCCCTTTTTTCTTTTTGAGGGGGCTGCAGTCCGGCAGCCCTATGCCACGAGCCGCCCCTGACCAGTACTGAAGACTGTCACTATAGGACTATACGAAAAATACGAACCGAACACCATGCATTTAAGTTTATAGGGAACAAAACAGGAACAGAACAGAAGATTTAAGCACAGATTTAAATGCCGTGGGTGGGACTGCAGATTACATCAATGGTGATATCACAAAGAGGGAGGTAATTAATAAAGTGGGCAGTAATGTTTAGATTTTGATCCAAGGAAGGGAATTACATTTACAAGTGCCCCTTAAATAGTTACAATAAGAATTTGTCTGTAGCACAAAGAGTATTACTTAGGGAATAAGGCTGGATAATATTTTTTAGGGTAAGGCAATTTTCAGGTTGGAAAATTAGTCTGTGGACAGTCTGTAGTTGTATGAATATTAGTGTGGCACTTCTAACCAATATTTCTGTTTTAGTACCATTAAGTGATGAATTCAATAAGGCATATCGACTGAAAGTGTATCTATTTTGTTATAGCATTTTTCTTGCATGGGTATTTGAGTAGCTTGCAAGTTGTCAAATATAGGAGTAGCACTGGGTAACAATGGAGTAGAAGCAATGGTGCAATGGTTTGTCTGGCCTGTTCAGTCAAGCAAAGTTTAGCTCCATATAGGGTGCGAAAATATTTGTGCATTTTGTTGATAGCTTGCTTTATGTGTTGATGACACATAGGATAGATCCTTGAGGCATGTCTATGTGCAATGACAGAAATGGAAGAGATGTCATTTTCTCATTTTACAGATTGAAGCCTATCGCTGTGGTACCTGTTGAAACAGGTGTGTGATGAGTGCTGAAGTCCTAGAGAGGAGAAGAAAGATTATAGAGTAGTTTTTGGAGAGATATGATATCAAAAGCTTTTGACAAGTCAAAAAGAAGTATGACTGCTAATTTCCCTGCATTCCTGTTCCTACTGTGAGTGGCAACACAGCTGAGTAGAGCTGCTGTGGTGTGGCCAGAAACCATGTTGTGTAGGGATTAGTAAGTTGTTTATGCTAATAAACTTAAGTTGCTGGGATTGTACACATTTTTAAGACTTTGGATGGGAGGACAAAATGGCTATTAGCCTGTAATTGGAGATATAAATAGAGCAGTCAACTCTGTGTAGGGGAAGGATGTAAGATTTTTTCTAAATTGATGGAAGAGTGCAAGTGACTCAAAACTACTATGTATCATGTCTCTGGAAGTGTTATACAAAGTTCATTGCACATAGGCTTACTTTTATTTAAATTAAGATTATTCCTCTTCCACTGTTCTTGTTTCTTTAAGAACAAAAACATATCTGACCAGAGAAGAGGTTGTTTTTCTTTTATTTCACTTATGGAACAACCCTGACCTGTCTGGACCACATTTAGGTTTAGCCAGGGGTTATGATGATAAACTTTAAGATTCGTTACATATAATTATGGCAGATTGTGCACTAAAATGTGCTTTGACTCCACTATAGCTATTTACAATGTGTATACAGAATAGAGGCTTGAAATGACACAAGAGGATAGTAGAATGTGTAGAAATTAGGGTTGAAAGAGGAAGAGTGAAAATGTGTAGGGGGAGAGAGAGAGGATAAGGAGAAATAAAGGGAGGTGGCTGAGAGCAAACAGGGAGTAAAGGGGGAGACTGAATGCAAGTTAAGGTGGGAACGATTGCGAGAAAAGAAGAAGTAAATTAATCAAGCAGAATGAATATTTGGAAAGGGGGATGAGTTTATATGATATATCTATTACTGAAGTGACTACAGTGCACTTCTTTGAATAGGAAAGATTTGAGTTTTGAATGAAACTTCATTAAAGTGGTAATGGTTTTAGTGTGTGTGCCATGTGATGGAAACCCAGCTTATTTATTATTAAACTTATTAATTATTAAATTATGTATTACACTTTAGTTAAAATTAAGTAACCATTTAAAACAATAAATTGTTTATTAATATTAATTATCAAATAATGTTTGATGCACTACTGAATATGACAAAGAGGGCAGAAAGAAACCCAAGCAGAGAGAGCATGTGCCTTTTATGAAAGGGGAATGGTGCCCAGAGAAGCAATCCTGGGACAGCAAACCAACCACAGTGAAGGAAGACCAGAAAGAAGAACCCGGACCTTGTTCCTGGCTTATGAGTCCAGAGGGAGACCTACTGGCAGTGTCTGTTTTTCATTAGTGTGATTAAGCCGCAGAATTTAGTTTTACCTAGGAGATCCTGTTTTTAATTTAATTTGTATAGAATAAACTTCATTTTTATAAGATTGGTGTCTTACCCAATTTAATCATTCAAATTGTTGTTTTTCAGTGGACATTTTGGCATTGGCCATTGATGTCAAAGTCTAGACTCTGTATCTGCAGCTGCCAACATGAATGCAACTTCCCCAAAATGAAAAAGCGAGAGACAGAATTTTGTGGTGTGTGCTGGGAATTTTTTTTGAGTGCACCATTGTGTGACTCCATGTACCGGGATGACCACAATAGAAGAGCTAGTACAGACCACAGTGACTGTAACCAAAAGAATGGTAGAATTAGTTAAGGTGATCGCTACCCCAAAGATAGTGCTTACATTAAAAAACTTACCCATGAGGAGAACGAGAAGGCACATCATAACATCTTTGAATCACATACCCAAAAGAAGGAATGGGATTGAGCTGACTGGGCCAGGATCTTATAAGACCAGTTAACTGGAGAAGCTTGAACAGACTTCAAGGACATACTCTTCCATATGCAAACAAGAGCCTCTGTAAAGCATGCTGTTGGTGATGTTATACGTTTATAGGTACTTATTAGGCAATTAGTCAATGAGTACTAGTAGTTTTTAGCCCTTACATTTTGCATACAAATAACCTTGAGTTGGAGAAGACAATGATGCATTAATACATTTGCATGTTTCTCCATCCATGAGGGACAGGGGTGCTAGACTGAGGGGAAACTTGTGATTTATCCATTCAATTGTCCAAATAACATTTCAACAGAGTAAGAGAAGTACTTTTCTTTATGTGGAGTAAAAGATGCTTCCACAGAAGAGGTATTCTCTGTGATACAATCTTTTTTTTTCTTATTTTACATAAGAAATTGAGATCCCTTGAGTGGGTGTTTATGATACCATTGGACTTGTGAATGTGCAGTAGGTCTGAAAGAAGAGAGTTAGTTGAAGTAATACACAAGAGATCATCTCTCAGTAGTTATCCTACAGAATTTGACAAATCATCAGCTAGAATGACTGAGACTAGATTATGTTACTATGCAACTTGTCAATTTAATTAAGTGATGGTAGGGAACTACAAGGACTGTTAGACTCAGGCCATATGACTGCACTTATAAAGGGTTAGTATGTATAAACAATGAAAACTATTAAGAATAAACCATTAAAAGTAATATGCATTCATTATGATAAGAAATAGTATATTCCTCATATAAAAATACAAACTATGTTGGGAAGGTGTGTGATGATGTGAGGTATTGCCAGCTAGGCCAGGAGAAGTAGGGCAGTCAATGTGTAACATATGCCAACATAGCTAGTTTGAGGTTTGTAAAGAATTATATGTCATTTGAATATCAAACTAATTTGTGCAAGTGCTTGTGTTGAAAATGTATTTGTAAAGCTGCTTGTGTTAAAGATGTACCAACAGTGGGTCCTGCTGGACAGAAAAGAAATACAACTGTATGTCAGACTGAAAAAAAAAAAAAAAAAAAAAAACAAGAATTTTTGTATTTATGATTTGATACCTTATTATATTGTTTTGCTAGTTGCTAACCTCTAACCTAATTTCTTTCTGACTTAGGATGATTCTGATTAGTTAATATCTATAATATTTATACTTACATTTTTTCCCTTTGTATAATACATTTGTACTATGTCTTGTTATGTATTTCCAATACTGTTTTTAACCTCTGGAGCTTTTCTCCCCGGGCCTCCACTGAAAATGGACATTAATCCAGCTGGACTAGCCCGGTCAACAAATGTAAAATAAAAAATAAATAAAAAAATTGTAACTGTTGAAATGAATATATTGTAATAGAGGATACTGGAACAGAAGAAATTAATCTCAGTCCAGCTAACTTTGAAAAATAGTCTGAAATTAAATTATCTGGTTTAGGCCATAAAGTTTGTATCTTACATTCTGATTGCAGACAGAGATAAAATGTTTGTGAAGACCAGGACTAGGAGTCCTACTGTATTATCCTTAGGGGTGAACTAATTGCTACCCTGGAAGGGTGGAAGTTTTTAAATGGTTTTATAGATTCCAGATGCTACAACACATCTCAGCAAAGCTCTATCTGTGTGTATGGTAACACATATGTGCTAAATTCTGGTTCAGTTTCTAGCAAAAGGGGTAGTGTGGGAACCAGAGCCAGATGGCCAGATGCATGTGATGTTATTCTGTAATTCAGCACTGAAATGATGCTTTAATACTAGATGAGAGAAAAGTCTCAGAGCAGACTGTTTTTGAAATCTGGCAAAAAGGAAAGACCACTCACCCAGTTCATTTTGTCTTGCTTTAGTAAGTAAACAGGGAATAATAATTCTTCAGATCAGTCAGGTAAATATAATGAGATTAGTTAAGTACTGTTTTTCTATATCTGTGTTATTTTTAATTTTTCCTGTGATTGAAGCTCTGGTGTTTATTGTAAACACATATTTAATATTTCCATGTTTGTTTATTATTTATTATTAAATATATTAAACTTTTTATTGTAGCTGGTCTTTTAGAGAATATTTTAACCTTTGAGGCTACTCATATTTATTTGGTGTCACTGTGGCTGCTTCTGAAACCCTTGCTGCATTGGTTAAACACTACCATTTGTATTAGTATTAATTTTACTCAGTATAATTGGGTACCCCTGTAACAGCCTTAGAGTAGCTGGCTTTGGGGTGTTCTGGTGGCAGTACCTCCCTTATAGTCCGGTCAGAGGGAGCATAGCTAATAAATCTGTGCCCACCTTTCTGTGTGTGTGTGTGTGTGTGTGTGTGTGTGTGTGTGTGTGTGTGTGTGTGTGTGTGTGTGTGTGTGTGTGTGTGTGTGTGTGTGTGTGTGACAGCACTGGTTTCACAGAGAGGGCGGTGGAGGATTTGGCTTGGAACACTCGGCTGAGGACTCAACTCTACAGCTGTGCCATGCAGAGTCTTATTTGGGGTCTGGTAAAAGACAGGGAGACCCAGCCACAGGAAGGAGTGTGTTTACTGTTTTCTCTTAAGGGAAATTGTGCTTGGAGCAGAAAGATGCATCTTGAAATACTGTGTGTATCTATTTTTGTTCCAAGTGAACCCCTCTTTAGTGTCAGTGGTGAGGATTAAGGCTCCTTGGTTACTGGCCCAGAGCATGAATGTCAAAAGGGTGTTCATCTTACTGCTTCGGTTCACAATTTGATACATGGCATAATAAGAAGGAACATTTTCTTTGATTTTAATGAGGTGTAAAGGCAATGGGAAGAAGGCAGTTTTTTGACAGATCAAACCAGAGTGTGCATAATCCCACAGATGTGCCTCTGTCTCACTTAGGAAAATGGAAACCAGCATATAGGAAGTGGGATTGTCAGAGAGATGAAGAAAGTAGACAGGAGTATAAGGAGATGAGGTGCATGGCAAAGAGAGAGGTGGTGAAGGCTAAGGATAAGGCATATGAAGAGTTGTATGAAAGGCTGGACACTAAGGAGGGAGAAAAGGACCTGTACCGATTGGCTAGATAGAGGGACCAAGCTAGGAAAGATGTGCAGCAGGTAAAGCTGATAAAGGATAATGAGGGAAACATACTCACAAGCGAGGAGAGTGTGTTGAGGAGATGGAAAGAGTACTTTGAGGGGTTGATGAATGAACAGAATGAGAGGGAGAGAAGGTTGGATGATGTAAGGATAGTGAATCATGAAGTACAATGGATTAGCAAGGAGGAAGTAAGGATAGCTATGAAGAGAATGAAGAATGGAAAGGCTGTTGGCCCAGATGACATACCTGTGGAAGCATGGAGGTGTTTAGGTGAAATGGCAGTGGAGTTTTTAACCAGATTGTTTAATGAAATCTTGGAAAGTGAGAGGATGCCTGAGGAAAGGAAAAATGTGTTGCGGTACCGATTTTTAAGAATAAGGGTGATGTGCAGAGCTGTAGTAACTACAGAGGGATTAAATTGATCAGTCACAGCATGAAGTTATGGGAAAGAGTAGTGGAAGCTAGGTTAAGAAGGGAGGTGATGATTAGTGATCAGCAGTATGGTTTCATGCTAGCAAAGAGCACTACAGATGCGATGTTTGCTCTGATAGTGTTGATGGAGAAGTACAGAGAATGTCAGAAGGAGTTGCATTGTGTTTTTGTAGACTTAGAGAAAGCATATGACAGGGTGCCTAGAGAGGAGTTGTGGTATTGTATGAGGAAGTCAGGAGTGTCAGAGAAGTATGTAAGAGTGGTACAGGATATGTACGAGGGTAGTGTGACAGCGGTGAGGTCTGCGGTGGGAGTGACAGATGTGTTTAAGGTGGAGGTGGGGTTACATCAAGGATAAGCTCTGAGCCCTTTCTTATTTGCAATGGTGATGGACAAGTTGACAGACGAGATCAGACAGGAGTCATCGTGGACTATGATGTTTGCAGATGACATTGTGATCTGTAGTGAGAGTAGGGAACAGGTGGAGAAGACCCTGGAGAGATGGAGATATGCTCTAGAGAGAAGAGGAATGAAGGTCAGCAGGACTAAGACAGAATATATGTGTGTGATTGAGAGGAAGGATAGAGGAATGGTGGACTATGATGTTTGCAGATGACATTGTGATCTGTAGTGAGAGTAGGGAACAGGTGGAGGAGACCCTGGAGAGATGGAGATATACTCTAGAGAGAAGAGGAATGAAGGTCAGCAGGACTAAGACAGAATATATGTGTGTGAATGAGAGGGAGTATAGAGGAATGGTGAGGATGCAAGGAGTAGAGGTGGCGAAGGTGGATGAGTTTAAATACTTGGGGTCAATAGTTCAGAGTAATGGTGAGTGTGGAAGAGAGGTGAAGAAGAGAGTACAGGCAGGATGGAGTGGGTGGAGAAGAGTTTCATCAGTGATTTGTGACAGACGAGTACCTGTAAGAGTGAAAGGGAAAGTCTACAAGAGGGTAGTGAGACCAGCTATGTTATATGGGTTGGAGACAGTGGCATTGACAAAAAAGCAGGAGTTTGAGCTGGATGTGGCAGAGTTAAAGATGTTAAGATTTGCACTGGGTGTGATGAGGGTGGACAGGATTAGGAATAAGTATATTAAAGGGTCAGCCCAGGTTGGAAGGTTTGGAGACAAAGCCAGAGAGGCAAGATTACGTTGGTTTGGACATGTGCTGAGGAGGGATGCTGAGTATATTGGGAAAAAGATGCTAAGGATGAAGCTACCAGGTAACAGGAAAAGAGGAAGGCCTAAGATAAGGTTTATGGATGTGCTGAGAGAGGACATGCAGCTGGTTGGTGTGACAGAGCAAGATGCAGAGGACAGGAAGAAATGGAAACAGGTGATCTGCTGTGGTGACCCCTAACGGGAACAGCTGAAAGATGATATATATATATATATATATATATATATGTGTGTGTGTGTGTGTGTGTGTATATATAATTTAATTTATGGTTGCTGTGACTGTTTTGGAATGATCTGGAAGCAGTAGTTTTAAAGTTTGAAATATGTGTATAGAAGTTTTTTTTTTATTTCCCAGATAAATGTAGTGTATTTGATATAATTCTAATGTTACTGTGGCTGTTTCAGTGTACTTTGCATTTACAGATGGAATTGTTTTGGGACATTTTGTAGATTTGGTGTGGAAATGTGTGTAATTGTATTTTTTTTAATGTTGTCTTCAAGAAGTTAAGATGTACTGCTTTGGGTATGTTTTTTATAGTGGTTGTTCAGTGATGACTTGCAAGAACTACTTTTAAAACTGAAAATGTGTGTTTATAACTTTATATTTTGAGGGGACATGTTCATAGGTAAATGTAATGCATTTGGTATTCTACTAGGTATATGCTGCCATGGCTGCTGCAAGATTGTTTACTTTTATAGGTAGAAATATGTGTATTTTATTTTAATGCTGTCTTCAATAAGTTTAAAATGTATTGCTTTTAAGTATAGTGCAAATATGACTGAGCTGCTGTTAGGCCTGTTCTTTATGTATCATTGTTCAATTAAATTAGCACTATATGTTTATTATATCTTTTTTTATTATTATTATTAATTGCTGTGTTAGGATGTAAATGGGGTTTGCTGTGCATTGTGATTTATTTTAGAGTAACTGTTTAGTGATGTCTTGCAAGAAGTACTTTTAAAAGGAAAATGTGTGCTTAACTTTATTTTTGTGGGGGGGGGGGGGCATGTTCGAATTAGAAGAGAATGCAGTGCATCTGGCATTCAAATGGTTGTACTACTGTTGGGCCTGTTCTTTATTTCATCATCGTGCTGGGTAAATTAGTGCTATAGGTTTACTATTTTTTTTTTCTTAATTGCTGTGTTAGCATTGTCAACTCACAGCACAAGTTTTCCTGGTTTGATTTTTGGTTGGGGTGCCTTCTGTGTGGAGTCTGTATGTCCTCTCTTGTTTATGTTGGTTTCCTGCATAGGTTCATAGCTAGGTACTAGGCTATTTGCCTTAGGGCCTATATAAGCCTAGCCAAAAAGGTACCCTGGGTTTTGCCACCCAAGAAAATTATTTTCCTGTGCCCCTGTCGAGCAGAGCTGCAGAAGTGATCCCTGGGGTGAATTTCCTATTTCCCATCCAATCATCAAGACTTTTCTTTAAGAGTGCTAATGAGGAGCTCTGTTTGACATAGATAGGTAGTCTGTTCCAGAGTATGAGAAGTCTCTGGGACAGGAATCTATCCCTCCAGCATGTTCTGTTTATCGTGGTGACAAGGTTTAGGTCCCTAGAGCGTGTAGCTCGGTGGGATTGGGATTTCTTTAAGTGGAGCATGTCCAACAGCTCTGGGTTTGACATAGCTTTATATGTTAGGCAGAGATTGCCTCTGAGTAGGCGATATGCGTTGGAGTAAAGCTGGAGTTTTTTGAGATGGTCTGTGTAGGGCATCTGTTTGAGGCCAGTAATCCTCTTTGTGAGGTATTTCTGTGGCCTTTCCAGTTGTTGTAGATGTCTTGTGAGGTACATACCAAAAGGGGCGTTGTACTCTATAATGGGTCAAATGAGTGATGAGTAGAGGGGAACAATAACCTCTTTTTTTTCTGGATGAGAAACCTTTTGTGATGAGGTGAGCCATGTAGAATGATTTCCTGACCACTGTGGCAATGTCATTATCAAAGGAGAGATTACTGTCCACCTGTGTCCCAAGGTCTCTTATCACACTTTCAGCATTAAGTAGACTACCACTTATGTTGTAATTCATGGGTACAGAGTTTTTACCAAAGGGGATGACAATACACTTTTTGGCATTGAGCTTCAGGCCATGGCGTTGACACCAGGCATCTGTCTTAGTGAGGCCTTTTTGTACTATGTCCACACCGTTAGGAGTTTCGATTATGGCTCTTAGTTTGCAGTCATCTGCAGACTTTGTTAGCCAAAGACCTTCTGTGTTAGCCTGTACTTCAGAGAAGTAGATACCAAACAAGGGAGGACCCAGGACTGAACCCTGTGGTACTCCACTTGTCACTGGTCTGAAGTCGGATTTGGAGTCTGCTACTTTCACAGTGTGGGTTCTGTCCGTGAGCCAGTTGGCAACCCATCTTGTGACATAGGGATTTATACCTAGTTTAGTGAGCTTATCTATAATTCCAGAGTGAGGGATGGTGTCGAAAGCCTTGGCGAGATCTAGATAAGCTGTGTGAACCACCTTACCCTCATCTATGGCTTTGGTGACTGCTTCAAAGAAGTCAATCAAGTTTAGGAGACATGACCTGCCTTTTACAAACCCGAAATGGGTAGGGTCCAGAGTTTGGAGATTACCAATGTCTTTGTTTATGTGTTCCATGATGATATGTTCCATGGCCTTGCAGACCAGGCTCATCAGGCTAATGGGGCCATAGTTCCTTGGATCCGTGGTGGCTCCCCCTTTGTGGAGTGGGATAACCGTCATGGTGCACCATTCATTGGGCACAAAGCCTGAGGTGAGGCTATGATTGAACATAGTACTCGGGTAGGGTGCCAGTTCATTCTGTAGTTCGTGTAGAACGCAGCCTGGGATATTGTCAGGTCCCATGGATGCTGTGTTCTTGGCTTTGGAGAGTGTGTTTTTTACCTGTGTAGCCGTGATTATAGGAACTTTGCATTCTTCCGGTGTAGTGATGGGCCCTCTAGGGGGTGAGAGGGGGGTAAAGTTAACACTGAACCTATCTGCCAGGATGTTGGCAATATCAGTTGGTTCTGTATATTTAGTGCCATTGTGCTGTAACTCCGAGCAGATCTGACTGTTGTCATTGAGATTCTTGACATAACTATAGAATGCTTTGTGGTTGTCTTTAGAGTCAGTGGCAATTTTGTTTTCGTAACTAGCTTTGGAGAATTTTATGAGGGATCTCAGCTTCTTACTGAGGTTGATCAGGGAGTTCCTCCAGTCATGGGATTTTACTCTGTTTTTGCAACAGTTTCTTTCTTCTGTTGTAGAGTTTGTTTATGGCAGAGGACCACCAGATTGGCTTCCTTTTTTTGGGGGGATAGCATCTTGGTTCTATTAGGGGTAGCATGATCCATGCACTTGTGTAAGTGCTTATAAAGTGCATTTGTGTAGGATTCAGCAGTCGTACCTCTATTGTACATCTGCATGGGTGTCAGAGTTTGCCACTTCTGTCTTAAGAAGCGTGAAGTTGGCTTTGGAGAAGATTTTTACGGTGGCTTCCCTAACTGGGGGTCGGGGTGGGATGTGGATGTCTAGGGTGATTAGCTTGTGGTCAGATCTGAGCAACGAGGAATTGACCTCTGGTGTAGAACACCAGTTGCCCATGCTGGTAATGACCAGGTCTAGGATATTGCTGCCCCTGGTGGGGGTGTGAATAAGTTGATCCAAGGCATTGGAATTTATGAATTCCAGAAAACGTTGAGCAAAAGAGTTGGTACATGAGTAGTTCAAGTGAGTACAAGTTCTTTGGTTTCCTTCCACATTCCAAATACATGCATTATGTGGACTGGACACACTAAATTCGCCATAGGTATGAGTGCGCATGAGTGTGTCTGGTGTGGAAGAACTACTGTTGCAGTGCTAACCACTTGGTAGTGTAAACCTTGGCTCTAGATGACTGTTGAAGTGACACCCTGGCCCCATTGGAAAAATGGAAAAGGAGTTATGGATGGATGGATGCTGTGTTTAGTGGTAAATGGAGTCCGTGGGGTCTGTTGTGCATTGTAATTCATTTTAGAGTGGCTGTTTAGTGATGATTTACAAGAAGTACCTTAAAGTGAAAATATGTGTAGAACTTTATTTTTGGGGGGTGGTGGGCATGGTCAGTGGTTACAGCTGAGTAATGTGTGTGTGTTTGCAGTAATGCTTCACTTTTTACTGTTAAAACTGAATAATTTAAATGGTTTGTGAGATTTCAATTTGCTGTAATAACTTCACACTGTTGTACCCATATCAGCATCTCCTTCATCACTCCTGTGGTGATGTCACGGTTGAGGGTGTGGCTAGTGTCTTATTGGGCACACCGCCATGTCCCATTTAGCCCACTAGGTGGGAACCCTAGTCAAGCTAAAACAAAAATCTCTCAGAAATTAAGACTTCTAAGCCACATGAGGGGAAAACATACTAGTGTGAAATATTTCCCTGGTGTAGTTAAAGGGGAAGAACCAGGAACAGGAGTTTTAAATCTACTTCTGTCAGTGCAGCACAGAAAAAAAATCAAATAAGGAGAAACTCTAGGCAGCAAGTATTTATTAGTAAGAAAGAAAACAAAACTGAAAATAAAATGTTTCTAAGACACCAA
Source organism: Protopterus annectens (assembly GCF_019279795.1). Lineage (NCBI taxonomy): Eukaryota > Metazoa > Chordata > Ceratodontiformes > Protopteridae > Protopterus > Protopterus annectens. The sequence goes on from NC_056728.1 coordinate 910,026,358, forward strand.
TTTAAAGGGTAAGCAACCTAGAGAAGGAAAAGACAGTAAACATATATTATTCATTCACCCCATAGAGAGGAAAGAAAAAAAGGCAATGTGCACTGGGGTAAAATATAACAGTAAACACAGCCCTAATGATAGCCTGTTGAACTAAAATATAAGAGTTGTAAATAAATCAGTACTAGCCACTGATTTTAAGGACTACTGATATGAGCTGTCATTTCTAGGAGCGTTAGACACCAAGACTTTAGCGCCTGTTTAAAATGGAGAGGATGCAGTCCATTTTAGCTCATAAGAGGCTGACCTTGAAGAAATGCCAGAGTGGGTTGACCCTCTGGTAACCTGGTTACATTTTCAAAAAAAGGGCACAGTGGGAAGAAGACACTTTGACCATAGCAAAAGAAAATATAGCTAGACCTGTAGGAGGAGAAGGTGAATAAGATGTTCTTAAGAAGCAGCAGCAGCAAGCCAAATGCTCATGTCTGAGTCTTTCAAAAACCTAGTGATGAGATTAGCACACTGACATTTGCTAAGGGGAACATATGAATCAATATGACAAGGTTATACTGGCCAGGAATAATGAAAACATGAGAATGTCTAGTTGATGCTATCTGCATTTTAAAAATCCCTTGTTTACAGTTCCCATTATAGATATGTCACCTGAATTCACTGCAAAGGATATTATTAAGCCTTTGGTAAAATCCAGCGACAGGTTTCAAAATATCATTCCATCATGTAAGACTAATGCTAAATCTATAGCTAATGAGATAGTATTATTGGTCAGAGATGGCATACTAAAGGAAACATCAGTCTGGGACTCCATTAGCTATGCCAGTGTTTTAAGGTCAAACAACTAAAATGCTTGATGTACCAATCTCTGATGGTTAGACTGATGGAGCAATTTAAATTAAACACTAAAGTCTTTGCTAAACAAAGTTACTGAAGACCTGGAATAAGTTAATACCATGGCTATTACTATTAGAAAAGTGCCATTAGCCTTAAAAGAGTCTTGCCCTTTTGAGTTAATATACAGTGGGTATCCTTAGCCTGCGGTGGTGGTGCTGCGGTAGCGTTGTCGCCTCACAGTAAGACGCTGTCCGGTTCGATTCTCAGCTAGAGCATCTTCTGCGTGGAGACATGCATGAATGGGTGTACCTTCGTTGAAGGTTGTGTGTCAGGGCTGGTAACTCGGCACATAAAATCAATTGCCAATCATTAGCGGACCGGAGTTCCGCTGTGGCGACCCCTAACCAAGAAAAAGCCGAAAGACACAAACAAACAAACAGTGGGTATCCTTAGAGACTGTTAGATATTGTCAAGAAAAAAAAAAACTTAAAAAGCAGAGAAAGACCCATCCGAAAGTTCACAGAGTATTATACTAGCTTAGAGAATGGGTAAATTGTACATCAACACCCAGATTGGAGAAAGGGTATTAATGTACAAGTAATGCCCGCTGACAAATGAGTCTGATTCTTCACAGACTACAATAAAACCTAACAGCTGCAATTATTTTATGCTCGCTAAGCAGCAATTCTGCCATTTAGCGAGATTAAAATGTAATACAAACAAAAAAAAGAGAGACTGTGTGTGTGTGTGTGTGTGTGTGTGTGTGTGTGTGTGTGTGTGTGTGTGTGTGTGTGTGTGTGTGTGTGTGTGTGTGTGTGTGTGTGTGTGTGTGTGTGTGTGTGTGAGAGAGAGAGAGAGAGAGAAAGACAGCTCAAGAGAGTGACAGAAAGCAAGAGTGATCTTGTGTGAGTGAATGTGTGTATGAAAGCAGTGGAGACTCTGAGAGATTCAAAAAGAGGGTGAGACCGATCTTGTGTGAGTGAATATGTGTATGAAAGCAGAGGAGACTCTGTGTGTGTGTGTGAATGTGAATGTGTGTGTGTGTGTGTGTGTGTGTGTGTGTGTGTGTGTGTGTGTGTGTGTGTGTATGTGAAAGCAGAAGAGATTATATATGTGTGTATGAGAGAGAGAGAATGGGTTCTATGTAAAATTGTTGTGTTTTACTTATTTTTTTAGCACTATATTATTTTTACATATGTTTGATGTAAAATGCTTCCTCCAACACTATTAACATATACTACATCAAGTCTGAAACATTAGGAGGAGGAACTATTTTACATTAAAAATATATAAAAAAAATAATACAGTACTTAAAAAATAAATAAGCAAGTAAAACACAACAATTTTACAGAAAGCCCATTCTCTAATCACAATAATGCCCTTCCAGGGCTGTAGAGGTCCTCCAACTGTGGTGCTGGTCTCATAACACCCGAGAGCGCGCGTTAATTACACATTAACACACACACCTAGTAAGCCATTATTGTTTGCTTGGAATACAGACTGAAAGTGGTGGAACTCAAAATACTGGAACTCATGGAAAGAGCGCAAGCTACACAACAAGAGGTACATAATAGAAAGGCAGGGACAAGGGAAATTAAAACTAAAGGCCCCGTGTTAGTTTTGGTCCACACAGCAGAAATACAATTTTGGATAAATGGCGAGCTCCATTTGGAATAATACAGAGAATAAATGAGGTAAACTGCAGAGTTACAGGTAAGGGGACATCAGAGCAGATATACCACATGAATGTTCTGGAACTGTGGAAAGAATTAACAAACCTCAATAGTTAGTTTAGAAGAAGAGATTAGCAAGTTTAGTGAAGAAAGAAAACTGATCTTTATGACTGCAGTTCAGGTATATACATTATCCAAGCCACAGGAAAAATAAATAAAATAATTTCTCTTAAGGAGCAAGGAAGTACTTTCAAACCTGCCTAGCAGAATACATATGTTTCAACATCCAGGGGAGGTTAACTTAAACCTGTACCAAATGTTAAAGTCACAAAAAAGGCAGAATAACTAAGAAAAAGCTTCAGATAATGGCAATTGAGGAGTCCAAAAGTGAATGGAACAATCAGATGGTGTTAGTGACAGAAAGGAAACAACCACCAGTATATCCAACAAATTTAATAATAATGTCTCAGCCTAGGCCTTCAACGAGTGTAACACAATGTAAAAGGCTTGCCCCATATATACACATACAAATGCATCAATTAAGAAATTAAAGAAGTACTCTCCAATTACATTCTTCATTTAGTCCCTTTGGAGACAGGGTGTCAGATTTTAAAATGTAAGCGGATTCTTTTAAAAGCAACTGTTTCTTAATGAAAGAACCATGAAATCTAGATATTTGTATTTTTTCCAAAACAGTGCCTTGTAGCCCTTTACTTTCTCCATCATGAAACAAACTGAAATGTTTAGCTATAGAGCTCTCTGCTTTTTTATTACTAATATCCCTCACATGTTCTAAAATTCTAGTTTTAAAACACCTTTTTGTTTCTCTAATATAGAATTTGTTGCAAATTTTTTACTTTGTGGAGCAATTGGTGTTAGTGTCGAAATCTGATGAAACAATTAGGTTCAGTAATGATTTTAGGAAGATGAACAGCATTTCAAAATTTGATAGGCACCCTATACCTAAGGTTAATGAGCTAACAGAAAGGATGGGGAAGTGAAGATTCTTAACTACACTGGACCTGATTAAAGGTTACTAGCAAATTCCTCCAAGAGTGTGGCTAAGAAAACTTGCTATTCCTTTTGGTCAACATGTTACTCTAATAACTTTCCATAGGTTAATATGCAGCATCTTGAAACCCCATACTAACTATGCAGCTTACCAAGATATTATACACTCTGTGTAAAGGGACTCCCACCTAGCCAAAGAACAGGCTATACTACACTCTCTGAAATACAACAGATTAACTGTAAATACCTCCAGAAGCACAACAGACATTATGGAGGTTAAATACCCAAGAGAGATCATAAGAGAACACACTAGGTTCAAAAAGAAAAATACAGTAGCAAAGAAAATCTGATCTACTGTAGAACATTAGAGAATAAGAAAAAAGATATAGACATTTTTGGGGGTTAACAGGTTATTATCGGAAGTTCTTCCCCATTTTACAATGATAACATACCACTTCAGGCACCATACCTATAGGAAAATAATTCCCAAAGTAAAGTGGACGGTGGATGCAGACAATGCATTTAAGCAGTTAAAGGAAGTCTTATGTTGATAGCCTGTCTTAACATTTCCAGACTTTAATAAACCATTTATAGTCTGCAGTAGTGCAACACAATTGGGTTTAGAAGTGCTCTCACAAACTTTGATATACAGGAGCATCTAATCTGCAAGTGACAGAAACTTGCATTAAAAAAAAGTTTCACCAATAATGTCTACAGCAGAGCTATAAAAGAGTAAATAAATGCAATGTTACACAAAATTTCCTGTAAATAGAGTGAAGTTCCATTAAATTAGCAGTGTTTCTGTTAAGTTGTGCTTTTTCTTTAAGATCAGCAAGATATTTGGATAAATGAGTGAGGACAGGTTTGTTTCATAACCTACTGAATAACCAGAAACATGTTGGCATTTAGGAAATAGGGCATCGATTCCAGAGCAGCACCTTTAGGAAAGAAAATCAACTACCAGTGAAGGATGACTTGGAAATATAAGCTGTAACTTGTTCCTGGCTGAGGAATCTAGAGATACCTTTCACTACACCAGTTTCCCATCAGTGAAAAACTGAGTATAAGACTGAATTAAACTGTGCTTGTACTTAAACTATAAGGCTGTGTTTTGATTGCACATCCATCTTTAATTTCATTTGCATATAATAAACTGCATTTATTCATAATATATGTCACTGCCACTTTGATCTGGGATCTCAAAGGTGAGAAGGCTGCAATGAGCAAACAACATAAAACCTTTCATTTCTATCCTGCAAAAATGACTACTTAAATGGACAAGGGCTGTTTTTAGGCTTGTTTTTAACTCAAATTAGACAGAAATATACTTAAAAGTCTTAGAAACATGAGACAATGAAGGTTTCAAAAGCAAGAGAAATAATGAAAAGTTTGAAAAAATATAGTTCTTTCTTACATTTGCAAAATTATTAGCTATTTTTTTTCATTTTAAAGGAACTTGCAGGTAATAATGAAAGGTTTGAAAAATACATTGTGAGAAAAATATACAATAGTTCTTTCTTTCATTTTTTAATTTATTAGCTGTTTTTATTTTTCATTAACAAATTCTTTTAGTTGAAGCAAAGGAGCCTGCAGGAACAAACAATCACGAGAGGTCAGAACTGTGGGTTCTGAGTGAAATCTCCAAGGCACACTGTAATTAGCATTTAAAAGTACATTAGCAAGCAGTGCAATGAAAAATAAATGAAGGTTGAAACTGTGAGAAGTGAATTAGTTATACAAGTAATAACAGTAATTATCAGTAGCAGCCCGAATACATTACATTAACTGTAACAGTGGTGCAGAATTTAGTTTTTGTATTTAATGGTAGCCAGTACACTTTAAGGCTAAACATTAATGCTTACTGAAAGCATACCAGTGATTTTCATATGTGGGAGGGTAATAAATATAAGATAAGAACAGAGACTATCAGTGTAAGTGGGGAAAATAGGCCCTAACTTGTACTTATGAATGGATGCCTATGGGTGCAGCTGCAATGTGGGGCAACTGTTTCTTTAATTCCTTTCTGGAAAGTGTATATAGTTTTGTGCATTTGCTGTGAGTCAAATGTTTTTTAATCTATTTAATTTTTTGTTTACTGGGTGTTTTTTTGAAGCAAAATGTCTGGAAAAAGGTGTTATGGGTTGAAATTGAGAGATTTGAAATGCAAGTACATACAAAATCAGGATATCAAACATCAGTGTATGGATGTAAGCTGCAAATTGGAGGCATATATTTAAAAGAAATGCCATATATAATACTTAGCAAGAAAAGCATTTTATCAGAATGACTTCTCTGTTGACATTGCCTTATACGTATAGACAAAAAAGAGTTATGCATGATATTAAGAAGTGTAGCGTTGTAGGTGGATTGGACACTCTAAATTGGCTCTAAGCATGAGTGTGTGCATATGTGCCTTCAGTGGATGGTTGGGCGCTGGGCTGACAACTCGACACCGTAAAACTCTACTGCCAATCATGAGTGGACAAGTGATCTGCTGTGGTGACCCCTAACCAGGAAAAGCTGAAAGAAGAAGAAGAAGGAATTCCCAAGGTTATAACAGATGCATTTGGAATGAAAGAAAATATTTCAGGACGGACATTCAGTAGAAATGAGGGTCAAAGGAAATGGAAGTAATAATATTGATTACAAGAGAGAATCCAATAATGATAAAATGGTAGATGTGTGGTAGCAAAGTGTTATTGATAGTGGAAGATAATTAACTAGCAAGTCTTTATATTCTACCTAAAACTACTATTTTGGAGGTTAGGAGAATTTAGGGAGAAATAATAAGGGTGGCAATTGGAACTGATTGGCAATAGTAAGGATGTAACGGACCTCAATATGAATATATAACAAAAGAGGGTAGGGTTTTGACGAAGTATAATATGTGAATATTTGCAATGAAAGAGGTGAATTTAGTAGCATACACTCAGTATTTTCATAATATGCAAGAATTTAGAAATATGATTTTTGATAAGTCTAGAGTGCAAAGACATTTAGCAAAAAAACACACAACAAAAACTGAAAGAGTTGTAGTCAAACTGTGAAAGCCTATATAAACACAATACATGGTATCCCTTGAAGATTGAAAGTGTTGGAAATATTTTGGAAATGTTATGAAAATCTGTATAAAGCAGATGAATGGGGAAAACAAAAAAGGCAGTTATGAAAATATTTGTGGAACAGTTTATTATACCAAAGCTACAGGAAGATGAGGTTCAACAGTTAATTAAGGAAGAGATGAAATACAAATGGTGATATATGATGAATCAAATGGGAGTTCTCTGGGAGCAGATGGTATCCCCATAGAAATCTGGAGGTTGAGGGAAGACAGTGACAAAAATCTGGAAGGTTATGTTTAACAATGGTTTAAAAGGGGAAAGTATAGACATCTTGGAAGAAGGCTGTGGTAGCTATATTACCCAAAAGGGTAAAGACCCTTCATATTTTGCTTCATATGTGCCTTTTAGATACAGAGATATCCCAAGGTCACAGAGTCTTATGATAATTCACACTTTTCCAGTACCATCCCACTCAGGCTACACCTTCTTTCTTCAGGATGGCAATACCACTTAGTCGTGGACTAAATTTGTGGAAACCCACTTAGTCATCAAGGGTTGAAAGGAAAATAGTGAGTTTTACTGCTTAACAAAGAGAAGTTTATTCCAGAGGTTTAGGAGGCACTGGGTTATAAGCCTGTTTCTCCACTGTATTTTATTTACTGGCTAGTGAACATTTAGGTCCCAGGGTCTAGTATTCAAGATGATACTAGACTTGCAGAGATATAGGAGTTGGAAAGTTAATCAGATCTCTAATGGCATGGTAAGCAAAACAGATATCTCCCTTAAAAATTCTAAAGCTCGTGGAATTTAGGCCTGTAATCTTTTTGGTTAGGAATCTTTGAGGGTTTTCTAATTATTTGACATACTGAGATCTAACAAGAAACGAAAACACACACAAAACCAGCAAAGCCAAAACAATAGAAATCCAAAAAGAAATAATTAAATAAAAATGAATAAATAAATAAATTAAATTAAATGCTGGTATTCAAAGGCAGCTTTACTAAACAAATCAAAATAACAAGCACTTTCACACACAAGGTGCATCTTCAAGTAAAATCAACAACTATAAACACATTATATATTTATATGCTCATTAATTAATTTAAAATAAATAATTACTCCAATTAATTTATCACCTTAGTAGCTCAATGTCTTAAAGCCCTTCACTGTAAAACTGGTCTCATACTGTAGGCATCATTTAAACCATAGCTACCTGTTGCATTTAATCTAACTATCCATTTACTCTCCCTCTCCTCAGTTTTACTTCTTGTATCTCCTACTCAGATATTCAACTTTACTAAATGTAATACCATAAATTTGAAATTATGTTGCATGCCATGGTCAGTTATATATTTTGTTAAGGCATTTTGTACATTACTTTGTTATCACAGACATGTTCAGTAATACATTCTTTAAGTGATTTATTTCTTACTCATCAAAAAGTAAGGACATAGCTAACATTTTGCTAAATAAACAAATTTCTGTAGATGTGCAGTCTGAATAAAAATGACAATATATATTCTATGTTAAAGGATATAAAAAAGAACCAGATAAATCAATATAGCAACAGTAATTTCAACCTCTACATTTTTGAGCACAACGACATTCACTTACATATTGTCGCTGTGAAGTCCTGTAACATAACTAGCATTTCAAACTTGGGTTATTCTTAGAACTAAAATATGGCACATCAACAACCACATTAGCCATTTTGCATCCATTGTTAGAATGTGCCAGTTCTTCTTTATAAGTTCAAAGGTTCATAGGTTCATACTAGGCTATCTGCCCTAGGGCATTTATAAGCCTAGCCAGAGTGTGTTTGGCTTTCGCCACCCATTTTAAATGAATTTTGCTATGCCCTTTTTCGAGGTTAGTATACTGTGCCTCTGTCTAACAGTGACACAGAAGTGATACCTGGGGTAAACCTACGATCTCCCATCCACTCATCAAGATTCCTCTTGAAGAGAGTCAATGAGGGACTCTATCTAACCTGGACTGGGATTCTACTCCAGAGTGAAGGGAGCCTCTGGGTTATGAATCTGTCCCTCCAGCATGTCCTATTTATTTCAGTGCTGAGGTTCAAGTCTCTTGAGCATGTAACTAGATGGGATTTGGATTTTCTGAGGTGCAGCATGTCCATTAATTTCGGGTTGGACATGGCTTTATACGTCAGACACAGATCGCCTTCTGAGCAGGCGGTATGCCACTGAGTAGAGCTGGAGTTTCTTTAACCGCGCAGCATATGGCATCTGTTTGAGCCCTTTGATCCTCTTGGTGAGGTACTTTTGGGGTCTTTCCAGTTGCTGCAGGTGTCTGGTAAGGTACATCCCAAAAGGGGCATTGTACTCAATTATGGGCCTGATGAGGGATGAGTAAAGAGGCACGATGACCTCCCCTGATCTAGATGTGAATCCCTTCATGATTAGGTGGGCTATATAAAATGTTTTTCTAACCACTTTGGCCACGTGGTTTTCAAATGAGAGATTGCTGTCAACTTGGGTCCCCAGGTCCCTAATTACTTCTTCCAGATTAATGGATTACCACCTATGTGGTAATTTGTGGGCACTTTGTTTTGCCAAAGGGATGACTATACACTTTTTGGCGTTTAGCTTGAGGCCATGGCTCTGGCACCAGTTGTCTGTTTCTATGAGGCCCTTTTGTAGGATGCTTGTGTCGGCTGGAGAGTCGATTATGGCACCTAGTTTGCAGTCATCTGCGAACTTGGTCAGCCACAGTCCTTCTGTGTTGGCCTGTACCTCCGAGAAATATATGCCGAACAAGAGAGGTCCCAGGACTGAGCCTTGTGGGATGCCACTTGTAACTGGTTTGGAGTCTGACATGGCTCCAGCAATTCTAACCATGTGGGTTCTGTCCTTGAGCCAGTTTGCAACCCATCGAGTGACATAAGGATTTATATTTAAGCTGGTGAGCTTATCTATAATGCCCAAGTGGGGTACTGTACCGAAGGCTTTTGCGAGGTCCAGGTAGGTTGTGTGGACCACCTTCCTCCCGTCAATGGCCTTGGTGACTGTTTCAAAGAAATCTACCAGGTTTAAGAGGCAGGATATGCCCTTAACAAAGCCGAACTGGGTAGGATCCAGTGTCTGTAGGTCCCCAATATCTTTATTTATGAGGTCCATGATGATCCTTTCCATAGCTTTGCGGACCAAGCTAGTCAGGCTTACGGGGCGATAGTTTCCAGGATCCGTTGAGGCACCACCTTTGTGTTGAGGGACCACTGTTGCTGTACGCCACTCTTTGGGTACATATCCTGTAGTAAGGCTGAGGTTGAACAGTAATTTTATGTTTGAGTTTAGCTCTTCTTGGAGTTTATGTAGGACGCAGCCCGGGACACCGTCTGGTCCCATTGATGCTGTGTTTTTTGCTATGGAGAGGGTGGCTCTTACCTGAGCATCTGTGATGTCAGGGGGGCAGCACTCTGCTGGGATAGATATTTGCCCTTTTGGTGGGGAGAAGTTTGCACTGAACCTGTCAGCTAGGATGTTGGCAATGTCTGTGGTTCGGTGTATTTTTTGTCATTTTGGACTAATTCTGAGCAATCATCTCCAACGCCCAAGTGAGAACTGCTCTCTCCAAAGCAAAAAACACAGCATCCATGGGACCTGATGGTGTCCCCGGCTGTGTGCTCCACGAACTCAACGAGGAATTAAACCCACAGCTAGGACAGCTGTTTAATCATAGTCTTACCTCTGGATACGCACTCCAGGAGTGGCGCACTGCAACTGTGGTCCCACTTCACAAAGGCGGTGCCTCCACCGACCCTGGAAATTACCGGCCCATTAGCTTGACAAGCCTTATCTGCAAAGCCATGGAGAGGATCATAATGGACCTCATAAATAAAGACATAGGGAATTTGCAGACTTTGGATCCATCCCAGTTTGCCTTTGTCAAAGGCAGATCATGCCTTCTAAACTTGGTTGACTTTTTCGAAACAGTCACCAAAGCCATTGATGAGGGAAAGACAGTCCATACAGCCTACCTCGATCTGGCGAAGGCCTTCGATACAATACCCCACTCGGGTATCATTGAAAAACTCATCAGCTTAAATGTTAACCCATACATCACAAGATGGGTTGCAAACTGGCTGAGTGACAGAACCCACAGGGTCAGAGTTGCTGGCGCCATGTCAGACTCAAAGCCGGTCACAAGTGGTGTACCACAGGGCTCAGTCCTGGGCCCACTCTTGTTTGGCATCTACTTTTCCGGTACAAGCAAACACAGGAGGGTTATGGCTGACAAAGTTTGCAGATGACTGCAAACTGGGCGCCATAGTAGGAAACACATCTGACACAGATATCCTTCAGAAGGGTCTCACAGAAATGGATAACTGGTGCCAGAGCCATGGCCTAAAGTTAAATGCCAAAAAATGCATAGTCATACCCTTCGGAAAAACAAGGTTACCCCTAGCTACCAAATAGGTGGCAATCCACTGAGCACAGAAGAAGTTATCAGGGACCTGGGGACCCAGGTTGATAGTAGTCTGTCATTCGACACCCATGTAGCTAAAGTAGTTAGGAAGACCTTCTACATTGCCCACCTTATCATGAAGGGATTCTCATCTAGATCAAGGGAGGTCATAGTCTCCCTATACTCATCACTCATCAGACCAATGATTGAGTACAATGCCCCATTCGAATGTATCTGACCCGACACTTGCAGCAGCTGGAGAGGCCACAAAGTTCCTCACCAAAAGGATAAAGGGTCTCAAACATCTGTCCTATGCTGCCCGACTGAAAGAACTCCAGCTCTATTCAGTCGCCACCGCTTGCTCAGAGGTGACCTTTGCTTAACATACAAGGCCATGTCAAACCCAGATTTGATGAATATGCTTCACCTCAAAAAATCTAGATCCGTCAGAGCCACAAGGGCGGGAGACTTAAACCTCGACACGGCTATTAATAGGACGTGCTGGAGGGATAGATTCATCACCCAAAGACTCCCTATGCTGTGGAATAAAATCCCGGTATATGTGAGGCAGAGCACCTCGCTGGCCTTGTTCAAGAGAAATCTTGACCAATGGATGGGAGATCGCAGATATACCTCAGGGATTACCTCAGTGTCACTGCTCGACAGAGGCACAGCAAAATAATGGGTATAGTTCCCCATACTAAAGGGGTGGCGTAAGCCACAAAACTATGGGCTAGGCTTGTAAATGCCCTCGGGCAGATAGCCTAGTATGAACCTATGAACCTATGAACCTATATCTGGGAATTACCACCCAGGTTCCTAACATAACTAAAGAAAGCCTTGTGATTATCCTTAGTGTCCTGTGCAATATTTCTCTCGAAGCTGGCCTTAGATGATTTTATGAGTGCCCATAGTTTTTTGCTAATACTGATCAGAGATGCCTTCCCTTTTTGGGATTTTGCTCTATCATGTAGTAGCTTCTTCCTTCTATTGTATAGTTTGTTTATGGCTGGGGTCCACCAGACAGGATGCCTGCCTTTGGAGGACTGGGTCTTGGTTTTATTTGGGATTGCATGATCCATGCATTCCGGAAGGTGTTCATAGAATGCGTTTATAAAGGATTCTGTGGTCTGGGCCGTATTTTCCACAGGCCTGGGGGCTTTGAAGGATTCCACCTCGGTTTTGAGGAGTGTGAAATTTGTTTTAGAGAAGTTTTTCACTGTGGTTTTCTGGGCAGGGGGTGGGGTCGGGATGTGAATATCCAGTGAGATTAGTTTATGGTCTGATCTTACCAGTGAGGGATACACTTCTGGTCTGCAGCATAGAGCCCCCATGTTGGTGATGATCAGGTCCAGTATGTTTTCCCCTCTTGTGGGAGTGGTAACAAGTTGTTCCATAGCATTTGAGTTTATAAATTCTAGAAACCTTTGGGCTAGGGTGTTGGAGCTATAGTAATGCTCCCAGTCTATGTTTGGGTAGTTGAAGTTGCCCAATATAATGGTGTTTGGAGAGACCTTCATATTTTTCAGTGTTCTCAGGAAGGCCGAGTGGGGTTCCTGAGTTTGGGAGGGTGGTCTGTAGCAGGCTATAAACTGGAAGGCAGTTTTACCCACTGTTAGTTGCACATGGATAGTCTCTGATGCTTCGTGCTGTGCCACCAACCTAGAGGTGTGGGTATCTTTGATGAATATTGATACTCCCCCTCCTTTTGTGGTTCGGTCCAAGTTTTGGGGCCAAAAAACATGGTATGAGGTATAGGCACCTGGTAGTGCTGGGGTGCTCTCGGGAGCCTTGAACCAGATTTCTGTTACTGCACAGATATCGATGTTCTCCATGCTAAGGAGAGTTTTGAGTGCGTGCATCTTGAGGTTTAGACTTCTGGCGTTGAGTAGCATTACTCTTAGTTTCTTATCCCTTGTGATACCTATGGAAGTGGGTTTGTCTTTTGAGCCTTGCCTAAAAAAGGCACTAAGGGGGTGGCAAGAGCCTTTGCCAATATCCAAAAGCCCAGGGTTGACAGGTGCAAGCCGTCCCTAGCGAAGCATCGTGGCTTGTCGAGCATGTCATCCCAGGCTGACAGGCATTGGATCCCCTTTGAATGACACCAATACTTAAGCCAATTGTTGAAATTGATCATCTTGTCTTCATATTGTGGCATCATTCTTGGTGAGGGTAAGATGCTACTCAAGGTCAGGGTCATACCGGCCTGGGCTACATGCTCAGAGAGCTCCTCTATGTCTCTTTTCATGTAGTCCAGGGAGGTACATCTCAGGTCATTCACACCAGCATGGACAATGACTGAGTCATATTTGTACTTACCTTGGAGTGACCTGAGTGCTTGTGTTATGTGGTGGATCCTAACAACAGACAGGCAGCTCACCGTGACCTTCTCCTTGTTCAGCCTGGTGAGCGGGACGTCAGTGTGCCTGTTACACCTATTACAAGTGTATCAGGTATGTTGTTTAGCCTTAAGGGCTGTGACTGTTCGGCACACTGGCTTTGTGAGCTATGTGTTGCATGTGTTTTGTTTTGGGGTAGCGGTTGCTTGGGTGTCTGCTTTGGAGGTCTCTGCTGCTTAGGCAGATTTTTATTTAGAGCCTCCAAGTATGTTTTTGTGTGTTTATGTGTTTGGTTTGCTGTCGTGTTAGGTCTATGTGAGACTGGAATTGTAGTGAGTGTGGTTTCCTTCTCCTCCTGACTGGTTACGCCAGTACTGAGTTGAGAGAGCTTAGCCTCCAGTTTGGCTATATGGTTGCATCTCTCACATGTGTTGGAATTTGTTGGGAGGAGGAGAGGGTTATTTGTGTACATGAGGCAGTTGTAACATTGCCTCAAGATTCCCAGATTCACCAGCTGGACGGGAGAGGAGATTGACAACTGACCTTTGGACATGCTAGAATAGTATTGGGAATTCCTTTATAATTGAAAAAAAGGGCCAATGGGGAACAAGGTACACAAGGGGAGTTTGTGAGGGTGTAGTGCTTTTAATTTTTTAGTGCTGACTTATATAATTGCTTTAGTGAGCAAGTGACAGGCTTTAGAGTAGGAATAGGGTGTTTATTATGAGAACTAAATCAGTTCTAAGGGAAAAAGTGAAGAGCAGACTTTGTGGAGCTGAGAATGGTTTAAACCCAATTAAGCGGAGCTGCCTGATGCTGCGCCATGCGTAAAATCGCGCAAAGCCGCGCCAAAACGGGTTTTATACAGGGGGACTTGAAAGAGCTAGAAATTGGCCCAAAACAGTCAATAGACTATCAGATTCTTGTGCTGGGAACACTCCTCCAGGGATAGATAGGTGGCTGTAAGCTCCCCACTGCCACTGGTGAACAAAGAAGCCTCTCTTTATCCAAGAAAGGAAATGGGCAACACAGGAACTTTCCAAAAGTCCAGAATACAGCAAAGCCTGTATTTGGACTACTCTAGGTCAGGAAAGACGGGAAACAAGGATATTTTTTTTGTTTTTTTTTGTTTTTTGCAACGAACAGCAGGAAAATGCAATACATATGTAACACAGGCTAGCACACTTGAGAGTGTAGCCTCAACAGGTAAATGCAACAAACAGGACAAACTTTAAATTACAAGCGCAAAAACATGCTAAAGCTGGCTTTAAAGCAGGGGGTTAGAAAGAGATAGGAAATGTCACAAAACGGCCAATAAGCTACAAGTCACTAGGCTGGAACCACTGCTCAAGGGACAGATAGGCTGCTCAGAGCTCCCCACTCTCACTGGTGAACAAAGAAGCTTCCTCCTATCCAAATAAGGATATGGGCAACACAGGAACTATGACACAGCCCAGAGATCAGCAATACCTGAAAACTGACTATTCTAGTTCAGTAAAGGTGGGAAACAAGGATTTTTTTTTTCTTTTTTCTTTCTTTTTTTTTTTACAAAGTAGCAGAAATTAGGTACAGAAACACAGTAAATGCTTTAATTCGGCTAGCGCACTTGAGTGTGTAGCCTACCAGTTAAACTAAGCAAAAACAAACTTTAAAAGTGCAAAAAACTCAAAAATACAGGCAGGAATGCAATAAAACAACTTTGCAGAGCTTAGTTAAAGAAACAGAGAAGTCTATATATACATAAAAGCAGCTAAAATACACAAACACTTCAGATGCAGTGCAACCTAGAGCACTCTGAAATATACTCTATATTTCCAAAATGTTTGAGAAGCACAGTCAGAACACAAGGAGATTCAGGCAAAAAAAATTTTTTTTTTTTTGAAAGGGAAAAAGGAGAAACAGAAGGCCTTATCCAATGTTCTCTCTGTATTAGGTAGAATGAGCTAATGACACTAGACTGGGAGGAGTGTCACAGATCAGATTTACAGTAGGGGCGGGCAACTGCAAAGCCACCAAGTATAAAAGCAACACACCAACTGGGAGAGGGGGGTGGGGACAAAAACAATAGCCTACAGACAGTAAGCACTAGAGAAAGCCACAAATGAAAGTTTTTAAACAGATAAAGATTTGTAAAGATACAGAATGCTTTTAACTGCAAAGAAATCAGTTACTTGTGCAGATTAGTTAATAGCAATAAAATACACTCAAAGACTAAAAAGCAGGCAATAAAAGTGCTATATATTAATTGTTAGAAACAATAATCTGTATAAATAATCAAAAAAAAAAAAACAGGATACTTATATATCTCAGCTAACAGTCGTGGTCAACATCTCTCATCCACTCTGCTCAGTGTGTATAGACGGAAACCCTATCAAAGTTAGGGCTTAAATACCAAAAGAACCACTTTTTTTTTTTTTTTTTTTTTTTTACAAAAACACAAAAGAACCAGCCACCACTAGCCAACAGACAATTAACACAATCTGGCCAAGTTAAAGAAAGGCTTCAGCTAAAAACAATAGCCTGCAGACAGTAAGCACTAGAGAAAGCCACAAATGAAAGTTTTTAAACAGATAAAGATTTGTAAAGATACAGAATGCTTTTAACTGCAAATAAATCAGTTACTTGTGCAGATTAGTTAATAGCAATAAAATACACTCAAAGTCTAAAAAGCAGGCAATAAAAGTGCTATATATTAATTGTTAGAAACATTAATCTGTATAAATAATCGAAAAAAAAAAACAGGATACTTGTATATCTCATCTAACAGTCGTGGTCAACAACTCTCATCCACTCTGCTCAGTGTGTCACATTCATCTGCTATTTTTGTTGATAAGTAAGGGGGAACGATTAACAAATCATACAATTTTACAGGTTGAGTTATATCACTGGAGTAATTAAAGTGATTAAATTGATTCATTCTTCATTTCAACACTTCATCACTTTATTAATCTCAAGACTGATGATATCCATATGCCAAAAGCTGTCCCTTTAATTTATCAAAGCCCTGTCCTAGAGCATTATCACCATTGATTAAACTTGCTACCCAAGCACAATGGCCTTTGATTAAATGTGTATACATCCAGTATATATCTTGGATGTATATATATCTTGGATGCTTACCTTTCCAATTCAAAAAATGAATTTTTTTACATGTTTTTGTAGGAACACCATTTTTAATTCTACTATCCTGATCATAAAACAAACTAACATCTAAAAAACTAACATTAGTGTAAGAGTATTTATAATCACACTTAAGGAAACATGTATTAGTTTCAATATATTGAATAAATTGTTCCAATAAGACCATGCCTAGTCCACATCACAAAAATATCAACCACAAACTACATATAGAAACTAATATAGCAGTCAAAATCACTATTAAGTACAAGTTCTTGTTCCAATAACTGGGATAATGTGCATAAAAATAATAAAATAATTCATTCAAAATATTACCATTAATAAATACACCATATACAAACATTTCAAACTTTGAAACAGTTCACTTCACTCTAAGCATATCAATCAATTCATAAGCATTTCATCTTCCAAAAGCTGTTCCATTTGTTTAAAGTACAGTTGTGTAAAATCTTACCATAACAGTAGATGTCCTACTTCCCACTGCTACAGTATTCTTTACTCTTGGGACATCCTGCCAAGGATAACCAAATGTCTGTCCAGCATACCAAAGCCTTTATACCTTCCGGGCAGCACACATCAAACTTATGTCCTATGTGGAAGATGTAAGGTACATAAATGACACACCGGTACCTAATCCTCAGAAATGAAGTACCCTAGAAAAACTAAAGCAAACTTAGAGGAAGCAATAAGTACAGCCAAGAAGGGAAGAAAGGAAGAAAGAGAGGATGCAAGAAAGGCCAGAAAGAAAACAGAAAGTAAGAGCAGAGAGGAGGGAGGGACAGAGTACTACAGCAACACGAAGCTATGATAACATCTTATGCAACTCTACTATGTCCTCCCTTATCACTGTTAAAGTATTACTTACTCTTGGCAGAGTACAAAGCGACATAAAGGATGGAAGGAGGAAGCCACAGAAGAGCCCTCCAAAACCCCCATGAAGGATTGCCCTGACAAAGCCCATCCTGGCCCTAGAAATTATATCCAACTTGTAATGTTTGGTAAAAGTGTGAACAAGCGACCAAGGAGCAGCTTCCAAGATGCATCTAGTATCCATATCCTTGAAAAAAGCACCAGAAGAGGCTGCTGTCCTGGTAGAATGAGCATAAACAGATGAAGAAACCTGCTTGCCATGAAAAAGCAACAAAAAGTAATAGCCTTAGAAATCCAGGAGGAGAGTGTGTGCTTAGATACTGCCAAACCAGATTTCCTGGAATGAAAGGAAACAAAAAAATGCTCATTCTGAGATGTTGTGTCTTGTCCAAGTAATATCTAAAGTATCTATGTAAATGCAAGGTGTGAAGAACTCTCTCACTATCTCACTAGGATTCTGCAGAAAAGGAGAAGAAGGAAGATAAATGGACTGATTCAAGGCAAATCATTAACCAACTTTGGCATAAAAGTAGGACTGCTATGAAGAGACACTCTGCGACTGTGAAAAAAACAAAAAAGGTGGAACCAAAATGAGTTCTTGAAGTTGAGTGACCCTCTTAGCAATGCCAGCAGCAATACAGTCTTCCAAGTACAAATCTGTAGGGAAGAAGAAACTGCAAGCTCAAAAGGGGACTGTGTCAGTTTCTCATGAACAAAATTAAGGTCTCAAAAGATGGAATAGGCTCTTTTGGAGGAGGAATATGAAGGACGCCTTTAAAAAAAACTGACTGCAAAACTAGAAGCTAGAGGTGTATTCAGAGGCAGAGAAGCAGAAATAGTTGACAAATTAACTTTAACAGATAACTATGGCAAAGCAGACTCGAGCAACTCTTAGAAAGAAAGAAAGGCAGTACCATAGGAACCTCAACAGGAAAAAGGGTCTAGGTCATGCTTGAGTCACCAAACAGAACATCTCTTCCATTTAGTCATATATGATTTTTCATAGACAGTTTTCTGGCTTCCTGCAAAACTCAACTCACATCCTCAGAAAATTGGTGCCTAAAAGGAATCCACACCATATCACCTAAAGTGTCAATTCAAGGCTGGGCAAGTAGGGCTGAATGAGAGATCCCTGATTTTGTGTGAGAAGATCCATCCTGTGAGGCAACTTGTGATAATTATCCCTGGTCAGATGAAATAGAAGGGGAACCACCAATGTCTGGGCCAAAAGGGAGTCACTAGCAAGATTCTGGCCATGTCCCACATGACTGTGTGCTGGATGTTTAGTATAAGAAGAAGAAGGGGACAGGAATACAGAAACATCCACTTCCAAGAAAAAGATATGGTGTACACTTTCAAAATAAGAGGACTTTGCACTTTTGAATAGAGATGGTAAAGTTGTCTGTTCAGAGGGGAGGCAAAAAGCTCTACTTATTTTATTTATTTATTTTTACATTTGCTAACCGGGTTAGTCTGACTGTGCCCATACAGCCCTTTTTCAGCTGAGACACGTGGAGAAAACCTCCAGGAAAGTAATTAAAAAATAAGAAAAAAAACTAACAATTCAAGTTGTAAGATACTTAGTATAAAAACAGAGAGAAATATACAATACAAATATATACACGGCAAAAATACAGTATTTTGAGAATGCAGTAGCAATACATTTGAGAAATTTGGTTAGCATTAAGTTATTTACAATAAAATGTAGCAATGCCTAAAAAAAACATTCAGAGTAACATCATGGCATAGTACAACAAAGATGCATTTAATAGCATAGGTACTAACTGCAGAGAGAGTAATATAAGTATACAGTTTAGGCAGATACCAGGCAGATATGTTGATTGATAGAAGACAAATTCATTAGGTATTTTCCTGACACTTGAGGAGTACTCTACCAATACATAATGTCCCTGTGAAGCATCTAATTGTGAGGATTTGTCCTGGACCTGCTCAAAGAATTTTCCACAAGTCAGTGCTCTGAAGGAGTGTAGACTGCCTGAAGAACCAAGTAACAGTGAACTGCAAAATCCAAAGTCTAAAGAGCTCACCTACAAAGAAGGTAAGATTTTGCGCCCTTTTGTTGATGCATCACATGACTATGGTGTTGTTTGTAAAAACTTTTAGAGGAACTCGAACCCAAACTGAAGGAAATACCTGGAGTGCTACAACTAGAGCCCTTATCTCCTTGATGGCAATATGCTTTGCCAGTCGTTGATGGTACTAAAGATCGTGGAGTTTGAGGTTGATGGAGGAGACTCCTCCACCAAGATTGGAGCATCAGTGTACATCTCCTGAGTAGGAAGAGGAACCTGAAAAGGCAGTCTTAGATTCTGAGAAATCTGGTGAATCCACCAGTGGACTTCAAGCTTCAGACAAGGCATGACAGGAACCAGATCGCCACAGGGAGGCAGTGCCAGGGCCTAACAGTCTTGAGATACCATTGAAATTTCCTCATGTGTTTAGGCTGCCAGAAAAAAAAATGCTTAGAAGGATAGTTTTTCAGAAACTTAGGAACAAGAGCAACAAAGAGTTGATTCAAATCCTGCACAACTTTAACCTTACCATGAAGAGTCTTAATTCATCAGCGGAAACAGTATCAGAGAGATTCTGTTTGTCTAAAGGATAAAAAAGAGTAAGCCAATGACTCTTCACCAGTGTCTGACTCCTCATCAGTGAGATATGGGAGAAATGGCTCCTGAGGGTACTCCTAGCAGTGTGGAGCAAAAGGTGTATCCCAAATGATGGGAGAATAAGCATAGTAGTGCCACTGTACAAGAACAAAGGGGCATTCACAACTGTGTATCAGACTCCTTAGATCAGGATGTGACAAAACGGGCCCAATGTTTGCAGTAAAGCACATAGAGGAGAAGAAGCTAGAGATGAGGAAAGGCCCCAAAAGGGCATTTCTTGACTTGGAGAAAGCATATGACAATGTCCCAAGAATGCTGATTTGGGCGGTCCTGTGGTAGTTTGAAGTCCTGTTAGTGCAGGCTGTATACAAGAACCCAATGATTCAGTGTGTACAGTGTTTGGTCTCACAGAGGGGACTGCCACAGGGAGTGGGCATGCATCAGGGTACAGCTCTGAGCCCACTGCTGTTCATACTGATGATGGACTACATTTACAAACAGGTTTGTCTGCTAGTTAGGTTTGTTAGGTTGAATTTGTCTATTATCAAGTTTAAGTGCAATCTAGATCAATGGATGAGGAATAGGAAATTTACACCAGACCTATCACCCATGTCCCTTGTGGATATTTTAAGTTTAAGTGCTAGGGAGGGTGGCCTAATGGTTAAGGTGTTTGCCTTACAAACACAAGGTGCAGGATTTGAGTCTCACAAGGGATAATTGGCTAGGCTTAAAATGACTCGCAAGGGCAGTTAGCTTAGTACCAATCTATGGATGAAGGTAGCTTATAAATGCCTGGCCCTCAATGTCCTATTTGGATGCAAGATGTCATTTTTCTTTCAGCAAAACTTGGCTATACTTAGAAAGACCTGCTGGATTGTTAGCCTAGTAAATATCACTCTGTGCACCAAAAAGGAAAACTAGTTGTATAGGAACGATACTATTTCTGACCCTTTCCCCTCTCCATGTATTGTAAGCCTGGGAATTTTCAAGCACACACATATCTTCACACTTTTTTTTCTTTTTTTTTTTTAGCTTGTCTTAGTACCAGCCCCGAGGGCAACTGTCTTTATTCTCTTTACTCAAATTCTTCCAGGACTCACACATAGTTGCTAAGTCCTAATTATACCTCTGGTCCAAGCTTCATAATTCTTTTTTGAGTTTGGATAACTACAAAGCTCATTCCTTCTGGCATCACAATATTTCACACACAGGTGAATCTCAGTACCATCTGCTTTTGTTATATTGCTATAGTAAATAATAAAATGCAGAACTAGATGTTTCCATTGTTATTTTACTTTACCAGCACACTGGTTAACAGCCAGACACAGAATGACTTTGTACCTACTTAGATAAGGAGTAAACAGCACCGATCACAATAAAGATGCAAACTATGTATGTGCCACTGCTCCAAACACTGTTACTGAATGTGATCCGTGTAAGTGTTCTTGCAGTAATGCCTTCAGTGTAATTTACATAGCTTTTTATATAGAAAATAAAAAAGTATATATTACTTGTTACTTACATGTTTAGCAGAGATCTGACAAAGCTCTGACAAGGGTGAAAGCACTCATCTTCTATTTTTACGTAATAAACCATGGTTTAAAAAAGCAATACCAGCTTGAATCCAGTTTTCTTCTTTTTTATTAAAATGCAAAGTGATCTTGAACATGGACCTTACATTAAAATCTATGATAAGTCTATTTTAGAAATTTGAATGCTGCCATCATTCCTGTACAACTAGTTTTCCCTTTTTTTGGTTTGTTCTTCCATATGGAAAGTGTTTACTACCCTTAAGGCTGGAAAACTACATTTCCTCAGTACTGAATTTTATTGTCTGTCTGTCCATATGTGTGTGTATATATATATATATATATATATATATATATATATATATATATATATATATACATATATGGGTCTACCTGATAACACCAACATGCCAAAACTCCGACAACGAAATAACTGACACGACAAAACCAAAAGTTCAAAAACACAAAACTTCACATGCCCGACATACCACAATCCCGACAATCAACAAAACAAATAACTTTCCCGAAAAACACACACAACACAAGCACACCAAAAACCTTACAAACCTACACTAAACCTTACATACACAACTATATATGCACTAACCTTAACCCAAACCTTAACCCTAAGGTCCGTCACTATCGCACACTTACCTTACCCGCACCCTAACCCTAACTCACTTAATCTGTCCCTAACCCTTAAGTCTGTCACTATTGTACACTTACCTTACCCGCACCCTAATCCTAACTCACTTAATCTGCCCCTAACCCTTAAGTCCGTCACTATCGCACACTTACCTTACCCGCACCCTAACCCAAACTCACTTAACCCGCCCCTAAACCTAATGTCCGTCACTATTGCACACTTACCTCACCCGCACCCTGACCCTAACGTCCATCCCTATCGCACACTTACCTTAACATGTCGGTGTTCTCAGTGTCGGGATGCTCAACTGTCGGTCTTCTCTGTTGTCGATCTTCCGGTGTCGGTTATCTCGTTTTTGTTCTTCTCAGCTTTCGGTGTTATCAGGTAGACCCATATACATATATATATATATATATATATATATATATATATATATATATATGGATTCACTTCAGAAACTCGAAATACTGAAATCTCGAATTTCAGTATCTTGAGCCCAAGAAGTGGAATCCACAAAACAACAAAAATTAAAAACCATGAAATTCAAAACCTCGAATACCAGAAGTTTTGAATTTCACGGATTTACTACACACACACACACACACACACACACACACACACACACACACACACACACACACACACACACCATCCACCACACAAACACACACAATCACTCTACTACATGAAATCCCCCCTGCCCCCCCACACCCCCTCTACTTAAATATTCTCACTCCGAGGTTGCACTACATACAAACACACACAAAACACCACCACACAAGCTAATTTCTCTTTGCACACACACATCACAGCAAAAAACCGCACAGACACACACCACAGCCCCTACCCAAACTCCTTAACACACACACACACACTTCCCCAAATACATGACCATAGTGGAACTTTAGAAGCGCGAAATTCAAAACCTCCTGTATTCGAGGTTTTAAATTTTGTGCTTCTAAACTTTCCCTATTATGTGGATTCGGCTTCTTTGGCTCAAAATACTGAAATTCGAGATTTCAGTATTTCGAGCTTCTGAACGGAACCCATATATATATATATATATATATATATATATATATATATATATATATATATATATATATATATATATATACATATACATATGTCTACTTCACTTGATTGACAGCTCACTAGACTGAAACTCATTTAACAGAGCACACTTGACTGAAATCTCACTTCACTGAAAGCTCAGTTGACAAACTCATTTTGTTGAAAGGTATATGCATTTTTCCCCATTGTAGTGCGATCCTGGGAAGCAGGGTAGGAATGAAGGTGAGATGGGCAACACACATGGAACATTATGGTGAGTATGTAAATTCTTTATTTGGTGTCCTATCTCACCGTCATTCTGTATTGGTTCGGACAGCGTCCCTAGCACCATCTTTATTGGTTGGCTCAAGGGAGAATATTCTTCAGAACAGTGGACTCAAAGGAGGCCCTGTTCATGGAGGCCAAATCCACTTTGTAATGAGTGATAAAGGTATGAGACCTTACCCATATTGCTTCAGCACAAATGGTATCAATTGGTAGTCTCACTTGAAAGACAGATGAGGTTGCCCTTGTAGAATGACCTTTTACTTTGCCAGGGAGTTCTCTGTTTTGAGATTTGTAAGTAAAGGTAATACAATCTGAAGGCCATTTTGAAAGTGTGACTTTTGATATGGGAGCACCCTTCTTGTTATCTGAAAAAGATATAAATAACTGATCAGCTTTTCTGTAGTCCTTTGTTCTATGTAAATAGAAGCATAATTTCCTATGTACATCAAGCTGGTGTGGCATATCCTCTGCCCTGTTGCCATTGTTTGGGAAAAAAACTGGTAAGTCTATGGATTCAAATTAGATTCTGAGCATACTTTGGTTAGTGGCAAATGAGAGCTGGGTAGTTTTCCCTAAGCATAATGGAATAGAGTTACAGCCATGAGCCAGTGGAAGTCCTTGAGCTCTTGTATAGGCCAAGTCAGAACCAATGATTGTTTCCGAACCAAACCAGTACAGAATGAAGGCGAGATAGGACAACATCACATCATCAGTTTGGGAAAAGAATGTGATATAAAATAACTTGATTAAGAGGGAGTGTATAAATATTTGGTAACCAATGAATGATCAACAATAAAACATGAACAAATATGAGTAAAAATTAGTATGGAATATTTTATAAGACTTAATTTATTCCCGAAAACAGCGTTGACATCTAGGAACAAAATTCCAGCTATAAACTAATTTGCTCTTCCTGTCCTAACTTACAGTTTTGGAGAGACTGACTGGCCACAAAACATGTTGGATAGATCAGACAGGAAAACATGAAGGATGCTTCATGCTCACCAAATGATTTATAAACATCAGTGCATACCAAGATTATATATCCTCCATTTCGGAGTAGGTATGGGTCTCCTTGAAATTGATTACATGTATAGATCTGCGATCGTGGGACTGCACACATAACTGCTGACCTCACAGGATCCAAATGTAGTGAAAGTTTTGAAACATGAGGAGGATAAATCTAAGATGGCTTCCTTGCTTAGTCTAGCAGAATCATATCGGTGTCGAGCAGGAATGGAAATCAAACCAGAAGTAGATAAAAATCAGGCAGCAACTGAATGTGCCAAAAAACAAAAGAAAGAATATATGGTGAAGGATCAGATAAGAAGGCAAGGAATGGAAAATGCATAAATATAGGTGGAGGTACAGAAAACTTCTGGAAGAACCTCATGCTGATCAGGATCGAACGCAGGACTGGTTAAGGAGAGGTGAATTCAAACCAAAAGATGAACAGTTAATTTTGGCAGCCCACGACAGTGAGCTACATACATGTTGGCTTACAAAGTCCATTGAAATGTGGGAAAAACAGACAAATGTACGTTTTGTAAAACAGAATTGGAAACAGTTGCACACCTTGTTGCTGGCTGTGACATACTAATAGCAGAAGGAGTGTATACTGAAAGGCATAATAATGTGGCAAGACTGTCGCAATGGGGATTGTGCAAACATTAAGGTACTGAAGTTGCTGAAAAACACTGAAAACATGACCCACAAAGCATCATAGAAAATGATGAAGTCTACATCACTTGAGATCACCCATTACCAGCAGTTCAAAAGATAGATGTGAGAAAACCAGATATAGTGGTCCATGAAAAGAAGACAAAAAGTAGCATTGATCATTGAAATTGCAACACCCAGTGACTACAGTGTCTTGCGTACAAAGACACAAAGTCATAAAATATCAAGATTTGTAGGCAGAAATGAGAGCAATGTGGAAGAAAGATACCCAGACAGTTCCAATGGTAGTAGGAGCAACAGGTCTTATAAAAAATAATCTACAATCGTACTTAGATATGTTACCAATACATGTAATCCCATACAAACTGCAGAAGAAGTCATTACTGGGCACATTGTGGGTGCTGCAAAGGGAACTTTAGACTGACATCAAAGTTTGAAACAATACTAATTTCATGAACTTTAATCATACTTTGACTTAGGAATGGGGTCCATTCCCGTCATGGTATTAGAAGCCCAAAAGATCTGGAGAAATTAAAAAGATGGAATGATCCATAGGCCAGGAGGTAGAAATGGATGATGGGGGTACCCATTTGATTAGAATCTTGATCTCTGTTGTGGCACTAAATAGAAATTCTTTTTCATTTGCAAATATATGATTTCTGTGTCGCAGGTTTTCTAGCCTCTTATTACCAGTTGCTCCTCAGAATAAAGGTGCTTGAAAAGAGTTAGAAGCTTAATGTCCAGATTGTGATGTTCACTGCCTTTAGGATTGGCTGAATTAGAAGGATCTTTAACTATTTGAGCAGGTCCATCTTGAAGATATGCTGTGATTCCCTTGGCAAGATGAATAAGAAGGGAGAACTAGAGTCCAGACCAAAAGGGGGCCATCAGAAGCATTCTTGTATTGTCTTTCTGGATCTCCTGAAGGACCTTTGGAATGAAAAGAAAAGGATGGAATGCGTACAGAAACTTCCCCTTCTGTGAAATTGATAAGGTGATTTTTCCATTCTTCCCTGTATAGTATTCTGGAAAAGAACAATCTAAGCTATCTGTGCAGAACAGTGGCAAAGAGTTTTATTTGTGGAGTTCCCCACTGACAGAGAATTTGAAAGAAGACCTCTCTGTTCAGCATCTATTCATGTGGATCTGCCTTGGATCTCTTCAGTTAATGTACCATTGAATTTTTCTTTGCTGGGATATTAGTTGGTTGGGAAAGAAATTGTGATGAATAGCAATTCCCCCAAGTTATTACGGGCAGCCTGCAGAGATTGTATGACTTTGTTGCCCCTTGGCTGTTGATATACCACATGACTGTGGTACTGTTTGTCAGTGTTTGCAATTGTCCTACAGACCAGATGTTGTCAAGCATCTGTAGAGCAAAGGTTGTGGCTTTCATCTCATTTATGTTTTTGTACCTGTCTTAATTGGACTATACCATTTGGAATTTCATTCCCACTGAAAAAGCTCATCAGGCCACAGTGACAGAATATATTGAGGCCTTATGGAGGCAAAAAGAAACCAGAAACAAGACACCTGGATTTAGTGTTATCTGGTTTACCCACAACTGGACATTTTTCTTCATAAAAGGCAAGAGAGGGATTGGGAGGGATAAAGGGTGGCAACGTTTTGCCCAAATGGGTTTGAGATGCCACTAAATATCATGTATATGAAGTCTGGCAAAAGAAAAAAAAAATATTATGTACTGATCATAATGTTCCATCTGTGTTGTCCATTTTCATTCTTCCTCAACTAATAGGTTCAGATCCGGGACTCAGATGCAACTCGTATGCTTCTACCAGATCATCATATCTTAACACTCTCAATTTCCTCCCTTTACCGATAATGCCCCATCAACCTAACATACCTCAAATCAAGCTTGCTGCCCCTAGGTATAAAAGGACAACCTATCATAAAAATTATCAAGGGTAGAAATGGAGGCTGGAGCTCAAACAAGGAACTGAAGTTCCTGTACAACTCTTAGATCTCTCCACAAGCAAAAAGGAGGGGGTAGGTAGGCAGGAAGTTGAGGAAGAATGAAAATGGATAACACAGGTGGAGCATTCTGGTGAGTACATATCTGATATTGTCATGTGCATTCATTACTCAAATGATCGGACAGAGTTCCCAGCTAATGTAACCTTGGGAAGCCCTTATGGGAAGGATATTCCGAAGCACTGCTGAATCAAAGGCTGTTCTCTACTTGGAAATGAAGTTCAACTTGCAATGAGTAATGAATGTGTAGGGATTACAGCCCAAGTTGCAGCTGCAGAAATATCATCTAAAGAGACTCTGGATCAAAAAGCTGAAGAAATTGCCATAGACCTCGTGGAATGAGATCTAGGAGGTTTTGGTAAAGATAATCCTAATTTACCGTAGACAAAGGTTATATAATCAATCTACCACTTGGCTACTGTAACTTTAGATACAGGTTTGCCTAATCTGGTAGGAGGAAAGGAAATTAATATTTGGTTAGATTTCCTACAGTCTTTTCTTCTATGAAAGTAAAAACAAAGTTGTCTATGTACATACAAAAGGTGTAAGATATACTCCCCTTTGTTTGAAAAAAATTGAGAAATAAAACCGGGAGATTAATGACCTGATTTACATTTGACTCAGAAACTACATTAGGTAAAAAGGATGGGTTTGTTCACAGTTGCACCCTGTCTTTCTGAAAAAATCAGATAAGGAAGCTTGGGGGACAGAGCCTGGAGTTCAGATATTCTTCTAGCTGATGTAGTAGTGACTAGAAAAATGGTTTTCCAAGATAAAAATCTAACTTCTGCTTTGGCTGAAGATTCAAAGGGGGGATTGAGTTAAGGCCTGATTATATATTTAAATCCAAAGGAGGAGTAGGTCTGAACAAAAAAATTCCTGTCAGAAAGGCCTTGATAGTTTAGAAGAAGCTAAAGTAGAGATATTTTCACCCAAGTGGAAATTAGAAATAGCAGCCAATTGAACTCTAATAGCTGGAAAAAAGTCTCCTTCACTGAAGATTACAGCTAAAAATTCATGGATCGTTGTCACAGGTGCTGAAAAAGAGTTCACATCTTTTCTAAGGGGCCAGAAGACCAATATTTTCCATTTACTCTTATAAATCTTTCTAGCTGAAGCCTTATGGGAAAGACAACAAAATATGAAGGACCAGGGAGCACAGCCTGGGCTGTCTAGCAACCAGTGAAACTATTTTATTTTTATTTTACATTTGTTGACCGGGATAGCCCGACTGGATGCATGTCCATTTTCAGCGGAGGCCCGGGGAGAAAAGCTCCAAGGGTAAGCAGATACAGCATTACATAATACCAGCATTACATATTACAAACAGATTATTTACAGAGATTACATAAGTAAGCAAGTTAAACAAGTTCCACAGGTTAAAGTTAGTCCTGAGCACAAGTCAGGATTAAATTAAATTACACAGTAAACTGGTTAACAGATTTTTACACATTCGAGTTAGCCAGGCTTGATACAGTGACATAGCCAGTTAAGTGACAAATGTTGTTTGAGTCTAGTTTTAAATTGACCAAAGGTGGAAAGTAAGGTAATATCAGCTGGAAGTGAGTTCCAGGATCTACTTACAGAGTTTGCAAAGAGAGACTCACCGGCTGTGTTATTAATTTTGCTAGTCTGAATTAGTAGTTTGTTAGAGGATCGAAGCGGTCTAGGATTGTTATAGGGGGTGATAATATTTTTAAGTGCAGGAATATTGTCCGGATTATAGAGGATTTTATAGGCCATAATCATTTGGTTATACTGGATTAGGCTAGGTAGTTCAAGCCAACCAAGCTGATTTAGATTGATGCAATGATGTGTCCTAAAAGGCAGCCCAGTGGCAAACCTGGCAATGTGGTTGTAGCAAATTGAGAGTTTGTTAAGGACAGTCTTGTTCAAATTCGAGAGTAGAGGGGATGCATACAGAAGGGTTGAAAGAAGGTGAGAGCGAGCTATGGCAATTTTAGCTGGAGGGGTTAGGAAGGCTTTTATTCTGTAAAGTGACCCTAGTTTTTATTGATGGTTTTGATAGTTTGGTTAACATGTAGGTCAAATTTGAGATTATTGTCTATGATGACACCTAATAGTTTTGTAGATGGGTCGGGGAGATTATTGTGCCATCATTTGATTTTATGGTAAAGGTGAAAGCGGTAGACCTACGTGTTGGTGAAAATAACAGCATTTTAGTCTTTTTGGGATTTAGGATCAGACGATGTTCAGAAAGCCAGTTTTCTATTGTATTAAAGGTGGTCTGGGTAGCTGACCATAACTCTACTGGAGATGTGGCTGAGCAAATCAGAGTAGAGTCATCAGCGTATTGGATACAGCTGACTTTTGGGATGACAGTATAAAGGTCATTAATGAAGATGGAGAACAGCAAGGGCCCTAGTATAGAGCCTTGTGGTACTCCGAGGGTGTTAGGTAGAAGATTAGAGAGTTTGTTCTGCCAGAGGACAGCCTGCTGTCGACCATTCAGGTAGGATTGAAACCATTGGAGGGCTCCAGTATCTAGACAGAATGTTTGCAGGGTGTGGATTAAAAGTTGGTGACCAACCATATCGAATGCCTTGGAAAGATCCAAAAAGAGGGCTGAGGATATATAATTTTTGTTGCGATTATGGTTTATGGTGTTAGTAAAGGCTAGGAGGGCTGAAGTAGTGCTGTGATGAGGACTGCAAAAACTATGCGGTCAGTCAACTTAACGCCTGCTATGTCTGGATGAGTCATGCCTGTCGGGTGAGACAGGGGGTCTGGATTTAGGTTCATAGGTTTATACTAGGCTAACTGCCCTAGGGCATTTATAAGCCTAGCCTAAAAGTTATGTGGCTTACGCCGCCCCTTATGTTAGAAATACTGTGCCCATTACTTTGTTGTGCCTCTGTCCAGTAGTGACACAGAGATGATTCCCGGGGTAAACCTACGATCTCCCATCCACCGGTCAAGATTTCTCTTGAACAGAGCCAGCGAGGTGCTCTGCCTCACATGGACTGGGATTTTATTCCACAGCATAGGGAGTCTCTGGGTGATAAATCTATCCCTCCAGCACGTCCTATTTATATCCATGCTAAGGTTTAAGTCTCTTGCTCTAGTGGGTTTGGTGGATTTGGAGTTTTTGAGGTGGAGCATGTCCATTAATTCCGGGTTGGTCATGGCCTTGTATGTCAGGCACAGGTCACCTCTGAGCAGACGGTATGCAACTGAATAGAGTTGGAGTTTCTTCAGTCTGGCAGCATATGACAGGTTTTGGAGTCCCTTTATCCTTTTGGTGAGGAACTTTTGGGGTCTCTCCAATTGCTGCAGGTGTCGGGTGAGATACATCCCGAATGGGGCATTGTACTCGATCACTGGTCTGATAAGTGAAGAGTACAGGGGAACAATGACCTCACTTGATCTGGATGTGAATCCCTTCATGATCAGGTGGGCAATGTAGAAGGTCTTTCGAACCACTTTATTAATGTGAGTGTCAAACGAGAGGCCACTGTCAACCTGGGTCCCCAGGTCCCTGATAACCTCTTCTGTCCTTAGTGGGTTGCCACCTATATGGTAGCTTGGGGTTACCTTGTTTTTCCCGAAGGGTATGACTATACACTTTTTTGCGTTTAACTTCAGGCCATGGCTCTGGCACCAGCTATCAGTTTCCGTGAGACCCCTCTGAAGGATGTCTGTGTCCGATGTACTATCCACTATGGCACCCAGTTTGCAGTCATCCACAAACTTTGTCAGCCATAGTCCCCCTATGTTTGCCTGTACTTCTGAGAAGTAGATGCCGAACAATAGGGGGCCAAGGACTGAGCCCTGTGGGACTCCACTTGTAACCGGCTTGGAGTCTGACATGGCTCCAGCAACTCTAACCCTGTGGGTTCTGTCCTTTAGCCAGTTTGCAACCCATCTTGTGACATATGGGTTTACATTTAAGCTGGTAAGTTTCTCTATAATACCCGAGTGGGGTATTGTGTCGAAAGCTTTTGCAAGGTCAAGGTAGGCTGTATGGACTGCCTTTCACTCATCAATGGCCTTGGTGACTGTTTTGAAGAAGTCGACCAAGTTCAAAAGGCAGGATCTGCCCTTGACAAAGCCAAACTGGGTTGGGTCCAAGGTCTGCAAGTCCCCTATGTCCTTGTTTATGAGTTCCATTATGATCCTCTCCATAGATTTGCAGACCAGGCTTGTTAAGCTTATGGGGCGGTAATTACCAGGGTCCGTAGAGGCACCGCCTTTGTGGAGTGGGACCACAGTTGCCGTACGCCACTCCTTGGGCACATATCCTGTGGTAAGGCTAAGATTAAACAGCTGCCTTATGTGCGGGTTTAGTTCTTCATTGAGTTCATGTAGCACACAGCCAGGGACCCCATCCGGTCCCATTGATGCTGTGTTTTTAGCTTTAGAAAGAGCAGCTTTCACCTGCGCATTTGAGATGTTTGGGAGGCTACACTCAGTTGGGATAGTTATCTCTCCTTTTGGGGGGGGAGAGGGGGGTGAAGTTTGCGCTGAACCTGTCTGCCAGTATGTTGGCAATGTCTGTGGGTTCAGTGATTTTTGTATCATTTTGGACTAATTCTGAGCATATCTGGGAGTTTCCACCCAGGTTTCTGACATAGCTGAAGAAGGCCTTATGATTGTCTTTTGAATCTATGGCAATTTTTCTCTCAAAGTTGGCCTTGGATGATTTTATGAGGGATCGTAGTTTCTTGCTAGTGCTGATCAAAAATGCCTTCCCTTTTTGGCATTTGGATCTTGAATCCAGGGTAGATGCTGAAGATGAGGCCAGAGGAACGGGAACCAAGTCTGACAAAGCCAAAAAGGGGTAATGAGTGGTTGTCACCCAAACTGCTTTCTGAAGAAACTTGGGAATTAGTGGCAAGGGTGGAAATGCATACAGGAGACCAGAGGGCCAGTTGTGAACTAGAGTATTGCTCGGTGATGCCCATGATGGAGGGATCAGAACAAAGAACCTGCTGGACTTGTTGTTGTGGAAGGCAAATAGATCACAGCATGGCTGGCCCCACTGATTGAAAATTCTCTCTGCCATACTGACGTTGAGAGGCCATCCATGAGGCATTTGAATGGCATGCTTAGTTTGTCTGCAATCACATTGGATTTCCCTGGAATGTGCATTGCTATTAGAAAGTGACTGAAGAGATCACCCAGTGTCATACTCTCACAGCTTTTTGACAAGGAGGGTAAGATCTGGTTTCCCCTTATTTGTTGATGTACCAGACTACTGACATGTTGTATGTCTGTAATGCAATTGTCCCAGATGGGAGAAAATCTTGAAAGGACTGCAGTGCTAGGAGGACAGGTCTCATCTCTAGGACACTGCTATACATCTTGGCCTCTTTGGGCAACCATGTATCTTGGACTTCCCTAGTAGTGCTCCCCCAACTGAGCCAGGAGGTGTCCGTGGTCACCATGGCCTTAAATAGGAGAAGAACAAAGGGATGGCTTTCATGAAGCTGATTAAAATGAATCCAACGATGGAGATATCTTTTGTATGCTTGAGTGACCTTGACTGGCATGCATAGTAGATGTTGAAGAATGAACTACTGAGGCAACAGAGTCTACTAAAGGACTGTCATACGGAACCTGGCCAGCAGGACAAGGTTGATAGCTGCTGCCATGGAATCCAAGGCCTGTAGTATCAGTCGGGCTGGAAGAGATGAATTCTGGATCAATTTCTTGACTTGGGACTGCAGTGTGTTTATTCGAGTGGAGGGAAGAAGGGCTATCTGACTGACTGCCTACAAATGAGCACCTATGAACTCCAGACTCTGTTGGGGTGAATTGAGATTTGTTGTAATTGACTGTTATCCCCACAGGAAAACACAACTGAAAAAAGTAGTGGCTCCTTACTGTCCTACCAGGCATCGACTACTATAGGTAAGGTTACCTACATTAGTCAATGCCTGGTAGGACAGTAAGGAGCCAGTCCATCTGGTTATGGAAACACCTGAAATCCCAGCAGTCACAAGTCAGTTGCTACCACTGACATGCATTTGGTGAACACCTTGGGGACTGTGGTGAGACCAATGGACAGTGTTCTGAAGTGGTAATGACTGGCACCCAGCTGGAAGTTTAGGTATCTTCTGTAGTGCCTGTTCATTTTGACATGATGGTACTCATCACAGAGGTCTATCAACAACATCCAGTTGTCCTTTTGCAGCAGTGGCAAAATGGACTGAACTGTGACCATCCAAAACTTTATATACTGAACAAATTGGTTTAACTTGATGATATCTAGAATTGATCTCAAGTCCCATGTCATTTTTTGCACTAAGAAGAATCTTCAATAATTTCCAGACCCTCTCTCATCTTGGCAGACCTTTTGAATGACTTTTTATTATCAGCGGTTTTTATTTCTATAGATGCTGCTTCCCTCTAAATTGGTGGAACACTGGGAATTTTTCTCACAACTGTGAGAGGGACTAGGGAAACGGTATGGTATAGTAGCAAACAACGACCACAGTATCCAAAAAGTTCTTTAATAAAATCTCTGACGTCTCGGCCAAAGCCTTCAAGGAGAATAAAATTGTATACAAGCATCCACATTTTATAACAAACTAGTAACTCAATTAAACAATTAAGCAATTAATTAAGCAACACTCTCCAATTGAACTCAGCATTGAGCCCACAAGGAGACATAGTTTTATACTTTAAAATAAGCAGAGCTTCTTTTGCAGTAACACAGTTTTAACATCCTGCTGACAATACATTATTGGCTTAACTTGTTCTAAAATAGTGGCTTTTAAACCTTCACTATTTTGGTTATGACATTCTAAAAAATGCAAAGCTACAGGGCTTTCAATATTACCATTCTTAATGTCCCTTATATGCTCTAACAATCTCAGTTTGAAGGCCCTTTTTGTTTCTCCTATGTAATACATATTACATGGACAACATAGAGCATAAATAACCCCTACTGACTTACAACAAAACTGCTTAACAGGAGTAAACTTAACATCATTAATAAATGGAAAACATAGTGTGATATATTTGCAACCTTTGCAATTTCCACAAGGGAAAGTGCCAACTTGGCATGGTTCTTTATATAATGAAGGTGGAGGCAAAATAAATTTACTTTTAACCAAAAAAATTTTTATATTTCTACCTCTCCGATAGGAAAATTGTAAATTAACATTCAGCCACTGTTCAACATTTTTGCAAGAAAGTAAAAAAAAAACAAAATTGTTTTACTATATCAAGAAATTGAGAAGTAAAACAACCATAAGTGGTTACAAAATACATATTTTCCTTACAGTTATTATTACCATTATATTGAGCCACATTTTTGCAGGGAAAATAACTATTTACACCATCAAAAAGCTTAACTCTTTTAACTAATTTATCAAAACATCTGTTTAAAATATCTTTGTTATATCCCCTACTCAAGAAAGATTCCACCAAAGTATTCATTTCTTGCTGAAAAATATCAGGTCTTCCACATAATCTATATGTACATAACATTTCCCCATATGGTAAGGCATCCAACGTATGAGGAGGATGGCCACTGGTTCCATGTAAATAAAAATTAGTACCGTCAAATTTTCTATTGATCGAAGTAATAATTTTAGTACCATTAGAAATATCGAGAATAGCATCCAAAAATGGGACAACAAGTCCCATTTTTAGACCATCTGTGAGAGGGACTAGGGAAACGGTATGGTATAACCTCTGGATATGATCCTCTGCACCCACAAATCTTTTATGAATGATAGCCAGGCTCTCTGATGCAGAGATAAATGACTCTCAACTGCTTCCAGAGAGGGACAGTCAGGCCTCCCTTCAGGAGCACTGATAGGGCCTATCTGAGAAAGAATTTCTAAAGCCCTGGTTCTGTGGAGCACCTTCACCATGAGGCCAGCATAATCTATTCCAATTCCCTCCCTGCCCCTGGGGGAACTATCTCCACATAAATCATGGAAAGGACTCTGGAATTTCTTAAATAATATCTTTCTACCACCTCACTGGTTCCTGGAGAAGGGTCTTTAATGTGTAGAAAAACACACGCACATGGCAAACAGGGTCTTTCCCCTTTGCTCACATCTGGACAGCATGTCTTTAAACTTTGGGCCAAACAGAGAAGATACGTCAAAGGGTACATTGATGAACAAAGACAAATTGTTCCACAAAATCACACAATCACATCCACACATGTCCTCTGATGGCTATGCCTGAACCTACCACCCATGAGGTACATTCTGCAGCATGGGAGATCAACCTAATGGATACATTTGAGATAGATTGTAGGTGGCCAGTTATGAGAAGATTCTGTTTCCATCCTCGGAAGATGTGGACCCAGACAGAGATTTGGTAATCTCCTTGATCAAATCTCTTTGCAGTCTTGTAAAATGTATCAACTAATTCAGCGACCTAAGAGAAAATGTCGGTTAAGAATATACACACTTCCCAAATCTGTCCAATACTTTCTTGACTCTCTATTAGGGGGATGGACATACGAATTTTGTTCTTCTAGTTATTTCTTTATAGCCACAGTCATGACCATGGCATTGATGGGTACTCCTTTGTTCCAGTGGGCACGGTCTTTAGGAGGAGCTAGAATTTTATCTGGCCTTTTTGGTATTGGGTCAACAGTGTCCAGCTCTTTCCACTCCCACTGAAAGACTCATCAGCTGGGAGCATCCAAGAAGAAGCTGGGCCAGACCCAAAAGTCTCCAGGAGTACAGATTCCTCCTGGAAGGGGTATCGGAAGACCAACCATCTTTTTGTTTGAGGAGTTCTAGGATATCACCAAAGGTGACATCATCAGATGGTGATCTGGGGGACTGCTTCCCCTCATCAAAATCAGTGCCCACTGTGAGAAATTCCTGGGGGGAATCTAAGTGGCTCCTCTTAGACATTGAGAGACTTCTTTACTGGGTGCTCTGGGGAAATGTAGGAAGAGATAATATCCTGATGACTGGCTGGCGGCTTGTTCAGGCTGACTCTCCAAGTGGAAGAGATGGTTGAGGCTCAAAGAAAATAACAGTATGGGAACAGGGTTGTTTCTATCCAAGGAGAAAACCCTTTCCACAACCTCAAAGGCAGAATTCCTAAGGAAAAAGAAGTTGATGGCTCTGAAGCTGGAACCTTTTGAATTGTTGGATCCTACAAACTCACCAGCACTCCACTTGAGGAGGGAGTTGGAACTGAGCTATCCAGCTCTGAGGCTCCAAGGGGAAGAGATGGCTTTGAAAGTTTCAGACTCCACTCCAAACCCTGGATCCAGTGCCAATGCTTCAGCTCCTAGAGTCCTGTGGCTCTGAAGTATTTGGTGACAGTCAGCTCAAGGGAACCATCGGAGATGAAGTGTAAATAGTCTTTCAGATCCAAAGTACATACCCCCAGGGATCTTGGATAAGAAGGCTCTAAAACGAATGGTCAAAACTGGAGAAGGAGATTTCATAGAGGAAATGGGCAGATGCTGGCTCACAGACCTGGTTGGGGTCAGAGCCGGGAGAACCCCCATCTGTATCTGTGCTCTGAGCAACTTCCTCATCCTCCTGTCCACATCTGTCTCTAAAAGAGTTCTGGAGGATCAAAGAAAAGACATAGTAGAGGGTGGCCTAGAATGCTTTTGAGGCGACCCCTCTGGGAAGGGAGAAGGAAGTCTAGCTGGAATTTGATCAAAAACAAGTGGTGCAATATGGATCTGAGGAGACTTTGTTTTTTGAACTGTTGGATCTGAGATAATGGTTCTGACTTTTTATGAACATTAGCAGGAGTCTCCTTTAAAGCAGCTAAAGTCATTGCCAAAAATAGTAATGGAAATCTTTTTCAGGATGTATTTTTAAGCAAAGAAGCAGCCTTACTTTTGTCTGTCTTTTTGAGGTGGTTTGAGCACCAGCAATGGAAGGAGAAGATGTAGAAGGTAAGACCTCACAAAACTAATTTGTGATCTGTTAAGGCTCTGGTGTTAAAATCAGAGGAGATCAAACAGTCCACATCAAGATGTGCCAGAAACAAACAATACAAACATTCCCTGTGGGCATCTGAGTTTGGAAGCTTGTGCCCATAGGAAACACATTTTTTGAACCCAGAGGGTTTGTCCAACATCTTCGTGACTCCCACACAAGTCGCAAAAAAGCAACAACCAAATTACTAGACAAAACTCTTCTAACTAAAAAGAAATAAAGAATTTTCTTTTTTCTTTTTTTTTATGTCTCAGAAGTCAAGGCCAATGTCAGTGGTCTCTAGCTGACTAAATATGCAGATGATTGCAAATTAGGAGTTGTCATTGAATCTCACACTGACATAAATGTTCTCCAGGAGGGGTTGACACAGACAACTGGTGTTAGAGTCATGGACTAAAACTAAATGCCAAGAAATGCATAATAGTATCCTTTGGGAAGTCATCCATCCCTCGTAACTATAATATTGACAACCTTAGAGTTGACACAGTAGTCAGGGACTTAGGGACATGCATAGATAGTAATCTAGCCTTTGATCATCATGTTTCTACAGTGGTGAGGAAATCATTCTAAGTTGCACAACTTATAAACAAAGGTATGGCATATAAGTCCAAAGAAGTCATTGTTCCACTGTATTTGGAATTCATCAGACCTATCATCGAGTACAATGCCCCCTTTGCTATGTTCCTAACCAGGCATATCCAACAACTGGAACATCCACACAGGTTCCTCACTAAAAGAATACAGGGCAAAAGTAATATGTCTTATGCAGACTGCCTCAATGCTCTACCCTTGTATTCTGTCTCCTACAGGCATTTGAGGGGAGATCTATGCCTGGCACACAGGGTATTGTCAGACCCCACTCTGATGGACCTCCTGCATATCCACAAAACAAACAGTACCAGAATTACCCATTCTAAAGACTTAAACCTTGCCTGTGATATGAATAGGACCTGCTGGAGAGATAGGTATGTATCCCAGAGACTAACCCCTCTATGGAACAGGGTTGCCATCCATGTGAAGCAGAGTTCCTCCCTAATCCAATTCAAGTACAACTTGGGCAACTGGATGGGAAACTGGAAATTCATCCCTGGTTTGGCACCTATGTCTCAGATGCAGACAGGTAACCTGTAAATGGTTTATCTCCCAGGCCCATGCTTACACTTATCAAGGATATCAGAACTTGTCAGAGATTTGGGATGCATGGGTAGGCTTAAAAAGGCCCTTGTGGTCATTAGCCTAGTAAACACCTATAAACCTATAAAAGAAAGAAAAGAAAAATTACTAGCAATGGTAGAAAGAGTACTTAGAAGAGTATGGAGAGCTACCAACAATGGTACTGAGAGAAGTACCAAACAATGGTACCTGAAAAATAGCAGGAAATAACCTAATTCACTAAATTATGGGAGGGTGGAATAAGAAAAGTACAAGAAAAAATTAACTGACTCACTATACATCAGAAAGACAGATATCCAATAAATGCTTGAGAATTAAGGAATCCACGTCTGATACCTAATGGCAGCAAACATGATCTGAGGTATGTTAGGTTGTGGAGACATTATGGGTAAAGAGAAAAGCTTGAGTGTACTAAGATCTGATGATCTGGTAGAAGCAGCTGAGTAGGATCTGAGTCTTGGATATGAGCCCATCAGTTGAGGAATGAATGAAAATGACATCAGATTAATCTATATTGTTGACGCAATGTATTCCAATGCTCTCGGTCTCTTTCTCTCACTTTTGCATAGGTCATCTCCAGATTTGAGAGGCAGAGAAAGTAGGATATCAGAAACTGATTTTTCCTGAGACAGGAGTCCATAATACAGGAAGTAGCCAGTAGACATCCTGTCAACAGTAGGTATTGCATATAAGTCCAAAGAAGTCATTGTTCCACTGTATTTGGCATCCATCAGACCTATCATCGAGTACAATGCCCCCTTTGGTATGTACCTAACCAGGCATATCCAACAACTGGAACATCCACAGAGGTTCCTCACTAAAAGAATACAGGGCAAAAGTAATATGTCTTATGCAGACTGCCTCAATGCTCTATCCTTGTATTCTGTCTCCTACAGGCTTTTGAGGGGAGATCTATGCCTGGCACACAGGGTATTGTCAGACCCCACTCTGATCGACCTCCTGCATATCCACAAAACAAACAGTACCAGAATTACCCATTCTAAAGACTTAAACCTTGCCTGTGATATCAATAGGACCTGCTGGAAAGATAGGTATGTATCCCAGAGACTAACCCCTCTATGGAACAGGGTTGCCATCCACGTGAAGCAGAGTTCCTCCCTAATCAAATTCAAGTGCAACTTGGACAACTGGATGGGAAACTGGAAATTCATCCCTGGTTTGGCACCTATGTCTCAGATGCAGACAGGTAATCTGTAAATGGTTTATCTCCCAGGCCCATGCTTACACTTATCAAGGATATCAGAACTTGTCAGAGATTTGGGATGCATGGGTAGGCTTAAAAAGGCCCTTGTGGTCATTAGCCTAGTAAACACCTATAAACCTATAAAAGAAAGAAAAGAAAAATTACTAGCAATGGTAGAAAGAGTACTTAGAAGAGTATGGAGAGCTACCAACAATGGTACTGAGAGAAGTACCAAACAATGGTACCTGAAAAATAGCAGGAAATAACCTAATTCACTAAATTATGGGAGGGAGGGTGGAATAAGAAAAGTACAAGAAAAAAATAACTGACTCACTATACATCAGAAAGACAGATATCCAATAAATGCTTGAGAATTAAGGAATCCACGTCTGATATCTAATGGCAACAAACATGATCTGAGGTATGTTAGGTAGTGGAGACATTATGGGTAAAAAGAAAAGCTTGAGTGTACTACGATCTGATGATCTGGTAGAAGCAGCTGAGTAGGATCTGAGACTTGGATATGAGCCCATCAGTTGAGGAATGAATGAAAATGACATCAGATTAATCTATATTGTTGACGCAACGTATTCCAGTGCTCTCGGTCTCTTTCTCTCACTTTTGCATAGGTCATCTCCAGATTTGAGAGGCAGAGAAAGTAGGATATCAGAAACTGATTTTTCCTGAGACAGGAGTCCATAATACAGGAAGTAGCCAGTAGACATCCTGTCAACAGTAGGTTTTGAGAATGTTGAAGGGTGGATTTCTTTAAGTTTAGAGTGAAGCCTAGATGAAAGACAAGATTAATTGCAAATTGTAAATCTGTAAGGTTTTTGAACTGAGCTGGTCAGGATCAAAAAGTCATATAAGTAAGTATAAATGTGGATATCCAAGAGTTGGCAGAAAGCTGCAACAGGGGCCAGGCATTTTGTGGAAACCATTGGTGCCATAGCAAGACCAACAAGCAGAAAACTGAAAATGTTATCTCCAAAAAACCAAGATATTAAAATTTTTCTGTGATTTGCATGAACTGGGATATCAAAGCAGACATCAGTAAAAATCCAAGGTAACCAAAAACTCTGGGTTAAAAAAATAGGAAGTAAGCTTTGGAGAGTTAACATCTAAAGTGGTAAGTCCAGAATGGGTCTCCATGCCCATTTTTTTCTGGGTACTAGAAAAGGTCTGGAATAAAACTCCTTTTCTTTTTGATGAGCCAGGGCAGGCACTATGATCCCCTGATGGAATACTTCATGTAACACTGGAACATTGAGGACACCTGATGAATACTTGTCAGAGTTGGAGAGGAATTTCAAAATTGTTTGTACCTATTTTTGAATGATGTTCTGTACCCAAGTATATGATGTTGTTCTCCAAACAGGAAGACAATAAGAAAGTCTTCTTTACAATTTTAATGAGATGACAAAGGAGAAGGATGAAGGGAAGGAGGGAAGATGGTAGCCACATGTTGGAGATCTTGTCAACAAAAGAGACTTTGGGTCCCTTAGAGTCGGACTTAGATTTCACCTGCCACTTTTTCTTAGGAACTTCCTTCCCTTTTTCTGGCATTTTTTTAATCTCTATGGTAGAAGAGACCAGACTTAGAAGGATATTTTCTCTGGAACTTTGAAAAGGGTTAGACAAAATGCTGTTTGAAATCCTGCATTTACCCCCTTTCCTGCAATTTTTGGGAGATTTAAGAAGAAGCTGGTCTGAACTTATTTTCCTTTCCTAAAAGGGCATCCAAAAGTTTATCATAAACAAATTTGTTGGAATGCCTTGCTACATGAACATACTTCACTTGGTAATTTGGCAAAACAAGACAAGTATATTGACATATAGGTTTTGTAATTAAAGGCATCCTTTCTATACCTATGCATAGCACTACAGTCATAATAATTTTGTAATGCATTACAGGAAGGTAGTAATTTAGCAGCCTTATCAGACTTCAAAGAGACAACACCTGGGTTAAGGGAGGGAATTTTGCATAAATATTTATGACAATCCAGTGCTTTACAAAAACTACTGTGTAGTAACACTGGTGCAAACAAGAAGGTATCTTCCAAAGCCTCAAATGCAGATAGAATTGCAGATGGCTTAGGAATGTCCCCATGCAATAAATCATAATACCTTCTTTGAATGTCTAATACCAGTTTTCCTTCTCATCTGGAATGCTGTATCATTTTTGAATAGTGTCAAACAGTAACAATTCTTCTAGAGGGAGTCGGTAGACAAGGAGTCTTCAGCTTCGGCCTTATTATCCTTTGGAAGAATAAGTCAATGGTTTGATATCAGAATCTGAAGAATTATCATCTTCAGAAGTAGTCTCTTTTTTAAAGGGGGGAACAAAGAGAAAAACTGAGGTAACTGCAGAAACATTAAGGGATTACAGAGCCCTTGAGGAAAAAACTTGTATGACTCATGTTGTGTATCTATAGGAGTAGCAGTAACAGGATGCAAAACATACTTTGTATTTTGCTTTCTTTTCTTAGGGCTGTCCAAATATATAAAATGAGGAGAAACAGACCCCCTGATGTACGTCATTAAAGGTACCTGACAGTACTCTCAGACAGGATTCAGATAGAATTAGCCGAGGTTCACACTTGCTCCTGGATTCAGGGTTCACTGATGAGCTCTGATCTCTGCCCTGGTATAGAGATTACATGCTCTTCCTTTGTCTGCGTGAGTTTTCTCCTTCTAGAAATATGTTTGTTGATTGATTATTGTAAACTGTCCACATGTACTGCATTCACCCTTGACTTTGCCAGCTGGGCCATGGCTAAAAAGATTGTCAAATTTCCATCATCTGCCTGGTTAAAAAATGAACACACACCAAAAAAAATGGAAAACTGAAATATCCACAAAATGCTACTTTCTTGCAGACTCGCATCCTTGCAAATAGTATGGCAGGATTTCTGTTTTATTTAAAGATGCAATATGGGGCCAATATATGAGTATCAAGCAAAATTTCAGACCTCTTAAATCAAGTTAATTAATAAAACAGTTCAGTTCACTTTAATTGCTCTATATCATAACTTTTCCATGTGAAAGATTTTTAAGTAGTCCCTTATGTACATCAAGATTCACCATGTCCTTGCTTATCCTGCCTACAGCTACTTATCATAGTATAACCCGCAATATTAGTTCATTCAGTCTCATGCAGGCTAGCTATGACAATATCAGTATCAAATGTAATATTTTTTCTACTTCTTTAATCATTCTGCAGAATATCTGAGCTGTTTGGCTGGCTGCTATATACCTACATCAACTGTATTACAAGCTGAGTTAAGTACAAACTTGCAGTGTTAAAGATAGTACTGCATTTTATTTTTCTGTTTATTTGTTTCACTGAATATTGCAGTCTTTCTGCAATTAGTGGGGGTTATTGTTTTCACTTCATTGATATTCAATGTTAAACTCTTAGCCTAGAGGGTTTCTCTGTGCTTATAAGTATTAGTCACATATCTGTGAATTTATTTCTGCTGAATATCAGAGCTGTTTGGCTGCTACATACCTACATCAAATGTATTACAAGCTCAGTTAAGTGCAAACTTGCAGTGTTAAAGATAGTACTGCATTTTATTTTTCTGTTTATTTGTTTCATTAAATATTGTGTTAAATATAGTACTGCATTTTATTTTTCTATTTATTTGTTTCACTGAATACTCTGTCTCTCTACAGTTAGTGAGGGTTATTGTTTTCACTTCACTGATATTCGGTATTGAAATCTTAGCCTAGAGGGGTTTCTCTTTGCTTATAAGTATTAGTCACATATATGTGAATTTATTTCTGCTGAATATCTGAGCTGTTTGACTGGCTGCTATATACCTACATCAACTATCCCCAAGATTCACAAAGCCTCCGTGTAAGAGTTATAACTCTTACACAGAGGCTGCAGTTAAGCGGAGTGATGTCAGCATGCTCTGCATATTCATGACAGCATGCTGAATCACACCTAAGTCTAACACGGTCTGTGTAAGACAGTAGGGGGCGTGTCTGTAGGCTGAGCCCTGCAAGCGGACACACCCCCAGAAGTGTAAAAGTGCCCAAAGTAAACACCCACAACAGAGTCCACGGAAATGTGAATAAACACAACACAACACATGCCCCCACAGACTATGAACATAAAATATATATAAATGAACATGTTATATATATTTTTTTAAACTGTAAAGATGTTTAACCGTGAGTGCGCTCGTTTGCGCGGGTGTGCCCGTAGCGCAGCTACAGTTAGCAGTCAGTGGGAAAGCATATAAGAACTAAATATGCAAAATAAGCCAGGAAGCAACAGCATAGTGGTAGAGATGTTGGCTGAAGAGCAGGCATTCATGGTTCGAGCCCCCACAACACTAATTTTTTTTTTTTCAAAATAAGCAGGAAACAAGTCCCTGACAAATATGTACACATAAAACCCCAATATATGTAAAATGTAATGAAATAGCCCATTTATATTGAAGACATGTGAGGTAACAAAAGAAAAAATGCCAGATGTGCTCATAGCTGAGCCACAGTTTAACAGAGTGAGTGTATGTGCCCGTAGATGAGCAGTGGTTTAACTGGCACAAAATGAGTGCCCGTAGCTGAGCAGTGGTTTAACATGCTAAATCTATGTGCCCCTAACTGAGCTGAGTGTAATATGCATGCCGATAGCCAAATGAGGCTTAAAGCAGCATACGCCGTTTGCGCGGAGCTGCACACTGCGCAAACAAGCTAACCGACGGGCAACGTTGAGCAAGCTGTATCAAAACTGCCTTTACACAGACACACCCCTCAGCATGTCTGGACAGTCATGAAAAATAAAAAGCAGTGGCCAGGTTCGAACCCAGGACACCATAGTCAAGGTACAGAACCACTAAGCCATGACAGCAGTACCTGTAAATGCAATAATAGCTAATATATAGGAATGAATACAAACTAGAGCATGACAATGCAGGTTTACTGAAGTTGATACAATTCCAAAATGGCCAATCACAGATATGTGTGGGAAAAATGGACTATATAAGCCCCATAGCTGGGAATACACAGCATAAACGATTGTAGAACTGACCTGCAGGCAGAATGACAGGAGTAGGAGAGGGTAGTCGCTTTCGAGTGCAGAGGTGGGGTGTTGAGGAGCCCAGGTACATGGTCTGGCTCCCAGTCCA
Organism: Protopterus annectens; assembly: GCF_019279795.1. NCBI lineage: Eukaryota > Metazoa > Chordata > Ceratodontiformes > Protopteridae > Protopterus > Protopterus annectens. Next base: position 910,070,957 of record NC_056728.1, read on the forward strand.
TCATCATGAGGCCCAACTCATGCAGGGCCAGGTCCTCTGGGGAACATACAGGGCTGAGGCGTGGGACCGGTTGGCTCATGATCTCACCAGTGCCACAGGGATTCCAAGGACTGGTGAACAGGTCCGTCACCACCATGCGGACCTGAAGAGACGCAAGCAGGACCAACTGAACCTTTGGATCCAGGAGGCCCGGCAAACACCCAACGCCCCACTACTGAGTAAGTAACATTTAATTATGTATGTAAGAAATTAAACTAGCTGATATTATGGAGATGTGTATTCCAATATTACTTCATTTATATTACAGCTGCAGGTGTCCGTTCTGCGAACCACAGAGCCTATGGCGATAGGCTGGTCTTGCGCCACCAGGCAGGTCAGTAATCTACTACCAGTAACTGTAAAGAAATATAAAAGTATGACAGTCAGCAAAAGAGTGCACTGTAGTCAGTAAGGAATAGAATCTGCAAGTAACAGTGTGAAAGTGTATGCAAGTATTGCTTGATTACAAAAGCGTGTTTCAGCCTGTAAGTTTAACCTAAACATGAAACTGTCCAACATATATTCTGAAATAAAAATGCCCTGCCTGTAAGAAAATAGTACACAACCTGCAGCAGGCTGAAAAGTATAGCTGCAGAAGATGATGAAATCACATGTGTGAAATATATCCCTGTGGAAATATTGAAACATGACAGAAGTGAGACTGCTGGAAAGGATTGTAATAACTACTGGTAAAACATGTCAATAAAGCCTAGAAGTACCATCCTAAATAGTAAAATGAAAGCAAGTGAGAGAGTGTGAGAAAGTGTCATGAATCCAGCAATACAGTAGTAATAACCCTGAATAAAGTATACTGCAGTCAAGACAGAATGAAATGCATGTGAGATTCAAAACCAAACAGCAAAGTCTGTTCAAAGTGTTGCTGCATCTGGAATGTGTATCCCAAAATCTGGATATGTTGCTCTCAGTCTGCAATATGCAGATAGGATGATTGTCTGATATACCAAACATCCACACTTGTCCACAGCTATATAAAGCAAATGTAGCAGGATGATGTAGCTGAACAAAGCTAGATATGAATGTGTATGAAGAACCATAAAATGTATATTGATGTTGCAGTAACAGTCCTATCACCAAGTTGAAATAGTTATCATATAGGAAACTGTAGTTAGAACAGTAGTGTGTATATAACTGTAGCTATTAGAAATGTACAGCATATGCATTATTATTCGAAGGTGTTAATATTACGTTCTTCACCCCACCCTATAACCACATATAACCCATTCCATGTGAAAATGGTATGTGCAATCACAATTAACACCCCTGGATGTTTGTCCTGTTGGGTCATATATATTTGCATGTCTGTTGATGCATCTGCCCTGTTCATACATCCACACCTGATGGCCTGTTGCCATCAATTAACCCTGCATGTTGTTGGACTGTGTATTTCTGTTCAAATTATGCATGTGTTATGCACGCTGTTCAATCGTGTGAATATCTGGGTGTTTGGTTAATGGGAATACTAATGCATGCTGTTACAACTAATTGTGAATGGTATTATATGTCACTAACCCAAACTGTCATGACATAATGCAAAACATAGTACGACAGGGAAGGCGGGTTCCAGCAGACCCACCTCTCCCACCTCAGCTGGCGAGTGCACCTGGCACTAGTGCCGAGTCCGGACCCTCCTCCGGTGGCCCTGTGCCACCTGCGGGTGGAAGCGATACAGGGGATGGGGCTCACCCCCCCCCTCTGCAAGTGTGGCCGGAGGAGGACCACCACTCAACCTCCGTAGCTTCCGGACTGTGGTGCGGAGGGAGATTCGGGACTCTGTTCTCGAGCCCCTAAGCCAGCTCGAGGCATGGGTGGCGCAACTAACGGGCATGCCTGTTGCCCTGCCTACACAGCCCCCAGCACAGCCCTGTCCTGGGCAGTGAAGGAACAGTGGCAACTGCCTATGGGTGGGGATATCAGTTCCACTGTTGCCATCTGTGGGCTCATGGGCTCTGGATATCCAAACCTCCGTCCCTGTCAATTGTGTAACCCCCCCACACGTGTCATACACCGCCCCTGTATGCGTCTTGTTTGTCTTGTCTGTTTACCTACCCAACCTACCTCCCCAGCTGTACCGACTTCCTTCACCTGACATACCACTCTCACCTGAAAGAAAAAAAAGGGCACTCTGTACCCACAAAAAAATTACGTCCCATACATAGCTGCCCATTCCGCACACATGTCTACTGGACATGGAACCTATCAATTACAATTGGCTGTACAACAAGTATTATTGTTGTCCTGACACCTCTCTCAGGGGTGGAAGGTTTCAAATGTCACACCAAATTACATACATATGCACAGCTGTTGTTGATGAAGAAATGGGCAGCTATGGGCCTTACCTACATCCCTCCTGCACATCCCAAGCTTGTTTCCCTACTGTCTTACCCTCTTTGTGACCCCTTTTTCACCACTTTCCTGTCTCCCCATTTTCTTTTCTTTCAAAAAAACAGCGTGGGTGTGCGCAAGAGTATGCATGTTTAAGCAGTTGTAAGCGGGTGTGCGCTTGTGTGCGCGGAGCTAACTGCCAGTGCTCATGCGTGAGCTCTGCGCAAACCAGTGCTAACCCGGTTACAACTGCTTAAAAGTGCCTTAGTCACTTTGATTGACAGGTCCTGTACTCAGTTCAAAAGCAAAATAAAATCCCACTGTGAGTCTCGAACCCAGGACCTTGGAAACAGTAGTCTGCATGACTTACCACTAAGCCATGACTCTTATACAAGAACATTGTGCTAAAATAAATATATCATGTAATAGTAGGAATGAATGTAAAGGGAATATAGATGTGTAGTACAAAAAGTATGCCATTTAGAATTACTATCAAAACTAGTGGATTTCCATAATAGTAGTGTGTGAACAGAAACAGCCATGCTAGTTGGAAGCTAGTAGGTAATAATGTCACTATAGCACCTTGCAAGCCACACACACATACTCACAGCAGGATAAGCACTGCCCATACCCCACAACCTCTTACAGGAACACAACTGGACCAAGTAATAAAATATGTGGAGCAAAGGCCCAAAACCAGGGACACATTACACATAATGTTACAACAAACGCAGACAGTTCAGAGAGTAACAGGGTCTGCACTTTGTGGGATGTTTGGAAGGGTATGCAGTCTGAAACTTGAATGTTTGTCACCATATTCTGACTTGAGCCCAGAGTGACTTGCCAGAAAAAAGTGTGCATGAGATATTGACCAAAATATGAGGCAGAAATGTGGACAACCTGCAAATATCTCTGACACCACCATATTTGAATAGTTAAGAGCCTAGACATAGCAACAGTGAATGACTTACAGGGATGCCCCACAGACCCCATGTGAAATGTACAAACAGTAGGCAGAAAGGTGTAACACATGCAATGGTAAGTATGGAGTCCTGAAAGTATTCATCACTTGCATGGCAGAAAAAGTGTAGTAATACATATGCTCATGCTAACCCACAGTCACAACTGCAGCATACCAGACATTTTAATGGGTGTACCCCACTGATATGTACCATTCCATGAGGCACATAACAGATGAACCTGAAAGTCTCTGGGGCCTGCTCAGCAGCATACTCAAATACCCTAATAGATGTCAAGGCCCACACCATGGCCAGACCACACTGCATGCTGTAACACCCTAGCAGATATAGCAAGCATTCCAAGGTGTGAATGTACATGAAAAATAGGAAAGCTACAGCAGCATACTACAGTCAAGACACCTAGCAGGCATACAAGTAGTGACTGTAAAGGGCAACTATTGAAGCCTTAGCAACAAAGTGCAAGCAAAAGTGAAAGGAAAGCACACACACATTAACAGTAGTGGTAGTTGTAGGTGTCAGTGTACATACACAGTTAGTACAGGAAATTGGAGAAATGAATGGAGGAATGTTAATCTACAACACACCTGGAAATATGAGAGAGATACCAACCTTTACACTCACAGAACATTGTCCACAGCATACCAGCATGGTCCCTGCCCTTAAAATCTGAAAGGGCTACGCCTATCTCACATACCTTTTTATAGCACTGTTCTGAAATCACAGTGAGAACTGCAATCAGTACACAACTGGCTGCATGCAATTAGCAAATGCTGGCTAACAATTGGTGCAGAGGCCATCACATGGGCATATGCAGATACCTACAAAAGTATGCTGTACTCCCAGTCCACACATGCAATACTTTCATTGCACCCTGAGAAAGACGTGAGAGACAGAGAGAGAGAGAGAGAGACAGAGACAGAGAAAACTGCAATTAAGCAGACACAAACAAATTGTTCAGCAACAGCTACCTGAAAGCTGACAACTAGGAAGTGGAGCAGCAGGACAGAGAACCAGACAGCAACACAAGCAGCTGTGACAAACACAGGTAATGTAAAGTAATACTATAAAGGTCTACATACTGTGAACCCTCCATATGTGTCATTGGTCTGTATCCATATGTATATGAAGATGTGTAAAGGGCAGGGGACATACAGCAACTATCAGTGAAGGCTGTACATACATTTGTATGTGAAAGCATCTATGTGCACATATCAATGTTGTTTGATTGTAAGTTGTAGTGCCATGTACAAAGTAGGTTTCACAGTTATGTATGTTTAGCAATATGTTAGTGTGTGTATACAGTATGGTAGACAAATATGTTGATATACCTGTCTAACATATGGATACATATGTATGTCAACATATGTATGTGTGTATATATATATATATATATATATATATATATATATATATATATATATATATATATATGTATATGATATGCATATATGTATACATATATAGAGAGAGAGATGTAGGAATACATAGACAGATGTAGATAGAATATTGTGCAAACATATCTATGTAATGCACACATACAGATATAGATATATGTAGATACATATACATAGACAGACTGATCTGACTATCTACAGGTATGACTGTATATGACAACCTGCAACACAGCCTGTCCCACCCCCTCTGTCACTCACACCCCCTCTATGTCCCCCCCTCCACATCTATAGCAATATATGTACATCAATATATATATGTGTATATGTATACGGACATATATATATATATATATATATATATATATATATATATATATACATATAGATATATCTATATCTATCTATATATATATATATGTATATATATATAGAGAGAGAGAGAGGGAGATGTATATAAATTCTGAGTGAGGCACATGTGTACAGATGTATTGCAACAGGTGCCTGGTGACAAAGGCATGGAGTGAACACAAGTGTCAAAACCGGAGTACCATACCACATTCCAGATCACCTACACCAGTAACCACCAGATATGTGATTGGCTGCCCACCACTGCATGTGTCAGGGGTGAACAGGGTCATAAATGTGTACAATAGTGGCCCCAATGATATTCACAGTGGGACACTATCCCTGGAATACCTGCACATGGTATGTGTCAGTGGACATGGTGTGTCAGCTATGGACATGTAGGTCGGTGTACCCCTCCACACCACATAATGGATGCCATGGTATGGACCTCACATGACAGCTACAGATATGGAGAAGGACACAGTGACATGTACAACACTGTCACAATGCACTCAAACACATTACCAATGCACTGTGACTGACAACACCACAGAGTACACATATACTACCCACATAGAGGTTACCACTCCCGGATTTACATATGTAAGTCACACCCATGACAGATGTCCAACAACCATAGTAACACCTCACACCATCCACAACCTAAATGTCTGCTGTGTGTCGTTCGTGCCACTGCAATAGAGTGCACATGTGGAGGTAAGAGTTCCTACCCACAGATAAGACATACCCTGCAATAAACCACACAGTGTTAAGAAGCAAGACTCCCCATGAGTACATGTCACACATACCCCTGCTGAATGTTAGTCAGATAGGTAATATGCCATATGAGTCACCTTGTGTAACTGTGTGACAGCAGCAGGTACCATCACACCACATGTGTCACAATGGTCAGGGTAGCAGAACAGTACGCTGCTGTAGTCCAAGGGGCAATAGCATATTGTATAGTATTGTATTGTAATGTAATGTATTGTGTTGTATTGTATTGGTATGTTGAGGTGCCTCCTTCGTGGAGTGGAACCACTGCTGCTGTGCGCCAGTGTACAGGTACATATCCTGTAGTCAGGCTAGTGTTACATAGCACTTCTATATGTGTGTTTAGCTCCTGTTAGAGTTTATGTAGCATGCAACTGGGGATACCATCAGGTCCCATTCATGTTGTGTATTCTGCTGTCCTGAGGGTGGCTCTCACCTGGACATCTGTGATGACAGGGAGGTTACAGTCAGCTGGGATAACTATGATTTATTTTGGGGGAGAGGGTGGGGTGACACCTGCACTGAACCTGTCTGCCACAATGTTGTCGATATCTGTGGTGTCAGTGAAATATTTGTTGTTGTGTACTAACTATGGGCATAGAGGATGGATCCTGACCAGGTTGCTAACATAACTGAAGAAGGCCTTCTGGTTATCTGTAGTGTCCCTCTTGATTTCCCTCGCAAAGTTGCCCATGGATTTTGCATGATGGAAAACAGATCCTTACTAGTGCTGCTCAGACATGCCCACCCTTTATGGAATTATGCTCTGTCTTGCAATAGCTTCCATCTTCTGTAATACAATCTGTCTATGGCTGGGGTCCACCAGACAGGATGCTGTCCCTTTGTGGAGAGTGTCTTGGTCATATATGGGATTGCATGATCCATGCATTCTCGGAGATGTCTGTAGAAAGCAATTGTGTAGGGGTCAGCATTGTGGGTTGTATCTGCCACTGGCCCAGTGGGCTGAAAGGATACCATGTCACTGTTACAAAGTGTAAAGTTTGTATCTGTAATGTTATGCACTATAGTCATTTGTGCTGGTGGTGGAGGTGGGATATGTATATCCAGGGCAATCAGTGTGTGGTCAGCTCACAGTAGTTGATGATGTAAGCCATACAGTACCTAGATACAAACCCCCAGAGTGAGGAGGTGCTCTTGACCTGCATCAGTGTTCTGACTGCTGGGGTTTGGTAGTATGTCATATGGAGTGTGCCAGGTACTGTTGCACAGTTGCTGGCTGAGCACTGATACCTGGCCATCTACATGTGTATCCACCAATAGACAGACAGATGCTACATATGTGAGATATGTTGTATCATAACAGTCGAGTAGCATGTGTAGTATGTGTGCCAAATTCTGCTGACATATATTGCTGATACCAGGTTATTTTCTTTCTCAGGTACATGGCCCACCCGTGGAATCCCACCTACTCCACAGCTGAGGATGAGGAGATACACCAGAGCCTGGTGCGGGATTATGTAATACTCTTTTCCCGCACCAGCCAGAATCACAGGAGAGGATTGCACTGTGGCAAGACCTTGTCCGTCGGGTAAATGACATAGGCATGCATAATAGGACATATACACAGGTACGACATCAGTGCAGTGATTTAATCAGACATGTCCGTCAGCGTGCGTCGGTTATCCACAGGCAACAGGTCGCCACAGGTGGTGGGGTGGCTACACATCCCCCACTCACCAGACTGGAGGGACTACTCATGAGTGTAGTGGCTCCAGTCCGCCAGCAACAACAACAGCAGCAGACATGCATTATGATGGAGGCTGGAGCCACTCAGCAGCAAGACAGTGAATGTGCAGGTAATATGCCATATGTATAGTTGACTGTTGTGTACACTGGTAGTTAATGCATATGTGAGGTGTGTCCTTGGTTTGTAGCTGTCATCATAGTATTTAATGTGCAAGTGTGATATCCTCAATATTAGCAGCTGACCTGTGAAAGGCGACTGTTGTACTACTGACCTGTATCATACTCAGTAACAATGGCACAGTTGTGCCCACTGACATTAGTTTCTTCATGTCTGCAGGACCCTCTGGTATAACAGCAATGCAGCCTATCCATGCTGGTGAGTGTGTTTTAACAATTCCTGTAATAGTGTTGATAGTAATAGTACTATTTGGCTCACTTAGTAGTGCTCTTTGTATGCATGTAGGTGTGTCTGTGTCTGCGTGTTGATATCACGCATACCGAGTACTGTACAATTGTGTGAAACTGTGTGCATGTGTGCATGTGTGCATGTGTGCATGTGCGCATGTGTTCATGTGTGCACCTGTGCGCATGTGTTCATGTGTGCACCTGTGCACATGTGTGCATGTGTGCATGTGTGCACCTGTGTGCATGTGTGCACCAGTGCATGTGTGCACGTGCGCATGTGTGCATGTGTGCACCTGTGCGCATGTGTGCATGTGTGTATGTGTGTATGTGTGCATGTGTGCATGTGTGCATGTGTACATGTGTGCATGTGTGCATGTGTGCACCTGTGCATGTGTGCATCACTGGTAATGTGTAGACATTGTAAACTGTGTTTCCCGTTTCCCTCCCACAGGTTCTGTTGCTGCTCTGGTGTCATGTAGCAGGGAACCAGGTGCCGTGGGTACTGATAATGATGACATCTGTGTAATGGCACAGGAAAGTATGCCAGGGTCTGCCATTGGTCAGCCGATTGACAGTACACAGCTGTCGACCCCATCAATGCGCACAGTTATCCTGCCAATACACCCTTTGTCACCAATGTCCCTAGGTGATGGACAGCATGCAGTGGGCATTGACCAGGGTCATGTGGTATCTGTGGCACATGCCTCCCCACACAGCAGCCATGGGCATGGCCCAGAGATGGTACCACACAGACAGATGTCCGGGGGTTCTCGTGGGAGCATCCGTGGGCGTACTGCCCCTGTCAGACGTGCCCACAGAGGTCTTACAACCTCTGCTATGTTTCGGGCTGTCATGCAGGCACAGTCACGTATGGAACGGTACACCAGACAGGGTCTGAGGGAGCTGACAGCATGTCGCACAGCCATGACTGACAATATACGTGACATTGCGGCTGCCATCCGTGATTTCACCAATGTCATAGACAGACGTTGTGGGGACATATTAGACCAGTTCCACAACTACATGTCCATGAGCCAGGGTGATGGTGGGCGGTTGAGGCGTCGACGTGGCCGTATGCCAGCAACAGCAGCAGCTGGCAGTCGTCGCGGACGACAGCAGGGCTGCGGCCGCCCCCGTAGTGCCAGCAGCAGCCCCAGCAATGCTGGGTCTGTGCTGTCATCAGACCGCCCCAGGAGACCACGTGCACGTGGCTCTGGCCAGGCCCGACAGGGATCTGTGTCCAGTCAATGAACACCTGCTTCTGATGACAGTACCCAGTCTGGGTTGGTACCGGATACGGTCCGTAGCACCCCTGCAAGGCACAGGTACCGCGTCCATGGCCAGAGACACTGATCTATATGACCTGGCAGGTACAGTCTATGGCTGTCCACAAACACCAGTATATGGCAGCCATGAGGTGGAACTGTGTGCATCCATACACACATGCGAATTGACAACACCTAGAGCTACCGCATACACGCACACACTGCATCAACATTGCCCCACCTTTTACTGCTGTCCCTCACCAACACACATACACATACATGTCAATTGGTGGTATCGGTGGCTGACTCAGGCATACCAAGTTCACACCCTGTGTATATGATGAAACTGTGCCACCTCCTGCAATCTGTAACAACTGTGCAGGTACAGGTTAACATGTTGCTGATGCACAGGGTGATCACATAGATGTGTAGTAATAGTATCATGTTGTTAACAGTACTGTGTGCTGAATTAATTGTGGGTATATCACAGCATACCTGATGCAGTAAGTGTGTGATTGTCATGTCCTGTTGTCTACACCCATGGTAAGTACCATAGTGTATCATCTGCACATATTGGCATACTGGTGGTAATGATGTCAACAGAAGGCTACATACATAGGTAGCACAGGGGATAAGGTAATGAATGTAGTAATACACAATGATGGACATGTAAATTGCAAGTGGCATGTTGCCCACGCTGGACTCTGCAATGCAGATGTTTGAGGATGTTGATATGTGTGCAGTACTACACAACTGGTACAGGACACACAGGAGCACCCTAGCACTGCATGCTCACATCTCATACCATGCTAGACAGCCCCAACACACATAACTAACTGTCACAGGAGGGAGAGTCCCCATATATGTCATGGATACTGTGGTGGCAGGCCAGGTAGCATACATCCTACTAAGTATGGAACCACTGAGTGAAGGCTCAGTGTCTGTTATTTGACATGTGTATTACTGCAGGTATGAGCACATGGGTTTCCATCCAGTTATTGTACATCCTGACAGTACATGGTCTGTACACTTGTGTGCACTGAGACTGGACCCTAGCCATCTGACCCGTGTATGTCCATGTACATGTGCATAGTGCCTGCATATTTGCAGTGTTACCTACTGGAACTGGTACAGCTTGTTTGTTGTACAATGGACTACATGCAGCCCTGTTTACTGTAGCTTTGTTTGCATGCATGTTTGCTTGCAATTACCCTGGAATACTGATCACACCTGTAATGCATAGTTATAGAGCTTCTGTGGAGTCCTAGTGCCATCTGCATAGCTTACTATATGTATTTCCATGTCCCACATGACAGGATGTCACTGTTTGTCCTGTTCACATGTACATTGCCTGTGACACAGTGCATATGACTTACCTGGCATGTGTCCACGTGAGCAGTCATATATGCTACTGCTAACTAATCACAGGCACTACACCTTCACATATTCATCTTCTGTTGAACTACCTGCTTCGCTAGGGACAGCCTGCACCTGTCACCCCTGGGCTTTCAGATATTGGCAAAGGCTCTTGCTACCCCCATAGTACCTATGTTAGGCAAGGCTCAAATGACAAACCCACCTTCATAGGTATCACAAGGGATAAGAAACTAAGAGTAATGCTACCCAACGCCAGAAGTCTAAACCTCCAGATGCATGCACCCAAAACACTCCTTGGCATGGAGAACATCGATATCTGTGCAGTAACAGATGCCTGGTTCAGGGCTACTGAGAGCACACCAGCACTACCAGGTTTAATTTGGTTGATTTCTTTGAAACAGTCACCAAGGCCATTGACAATGGGAAGGTGGTTCACACAGCCTACCTGGACCTTGCAAAAGCCTTCACAACAATACTCCACTTGGGCATTCTAGAGAAGCTCACCAGCTTAAATATAAGCCCCTATGTCACTAGATGGATTGCACAGTGGCTCAAGGACAGAACCCACATGGTTAGAATTGCTGGAGCCATGCCAGACTCCAAACCAGTTACGAGTTGTGTCCCACAAGGCTCAGTCCTGGGACCTCTCTTGTTTGGTATATATTTATTGGAGGTACAGGCCAACACGGACGGACTGTGGCCGACCAAATATGCAGATGACTGACTGGCCACCATAATCGACTCTCCAGCTGACACAAGCATCTTCCAAAGGGGCATCATAGAAACAGACAATTTGTGCCAGAGCCATGGCCTTCAGCTGAACAGTGTTTAGAAAGGGGAATGTGCATCCTGTAGTCTGTTCACCTAGTTGCCAAAAGGGACATTGTCCTCACAGACACTAACCCCCCTCAGCCAAAAACACACACTTGCCATTTGCAGGATTCAAACCCCTATTTGACTATGTTATGGCACTCAAGATGGACACATTAGCAGAGTGTGCTATTCGCATTATTGGGAGGTTTCCCTTCTCTTTCTGTACTTATAGGGTGCTGACATCATCAGTGTTTAGAAATTGGAATGTGCATCCTGTAGTCTGTTCACCTAGTTGCCAAAAGGGACATTGTCCTCACACACACTAGCCCCCCTCAGCCAAAAACACACACTTACCATTTGCAGGATTCAAACTCCTATCTGACTATGTTATGACACTCAAGATGGACACATTAGCAGAGTGTGCTATTCGCATTACTGAGAGGTTTCTCTTCTCTTGCTGTACTTATAGGGTGCTGACATCATCAGTGTTTAGAAAGGGAAATGTGCATCCTGTAGTCTGTTCTCCTAGTTGCCAAAAGGGACATTTCCCTCACACTTGCCATTTGCAGGATGCAAACCCCTACCTATGTTATGACACTTGAAACGGACGCATTAGCAGAGCGCGCTATTCGCATTACTGGGAGGTTTCCCTTCTCCTGCTATACTTATAGAGTGCTGACATCATCAGTGTTTAGAAAGGGGAATGTGCATCCTATAGTCTGTTCACCTAGTTGCCAAAAGGGACATTGTTCTCACACACACTAGCCCCCCTCAGCCAAAAACACACACTTGCCATTTTCAGGATTCAAACTCCTATCTGACTATGTTATGACACTCGAGACGGACACATTAGCAGAGTGTGATATTCTCATTACTGGGAGGCTTCCCTTCTCTTGGTGTACTTATAGGGTGCTGACATCATCAGTGTTTAGAAAGGGGAATGTGCATCCTGTGGGGAGGCAGACACCAAGCACACTCTGGCTTAGCTGTCATTCCCTAGGGCAAACAGCCTAGTGTTGACCTCTACACCCATATGTTTAATTGTCAAATGCACATTATTTGTTGCTGGTAGACTGTTTGCACATCTTTATTGCCATAGCATTCCCTGTTTATATGAACAACTTGAAAGGGAAATGTGCATCCTGTAGTCTGTTCTCCTAGTTGCCAAAAGGGACATTTCCATCACACACACACTAACCCCCTTCAGACGAACACACACACTTGCCATTTGCAGGATTCAAACCCCTACCTAACTATGTTATAACACTTGAGATGGACGCATTAGCAGAGCGCGCTATTCACATTACTGGGAGGTTTCTCTTCTCCTGCTGTACTTATAGAGTGCTGACATCATCGGTGTTTAGAAAGGGGAATGTGCATCCTGTAGTGTGTTTTCCCAGTTGCCAAAAGGGACATTTCTCTCACACTGACTTACACACACACCAACCCCACTCACACACTGAGCATTTGCAGGATTCAAACCCCTACCTAACTATGTTATGACATTTGTGATGGACGCATTAGCGGAGCGCGCTATTCGCATTACTGGGAGGTTTCCCTTCTCCTGCTATACTTATAGAGTGCTGACATCATCGGTGTTTAGAAAGGGGAATGTGCATCCTGTAGTGTGTTCTCCTAGTTGCCAAAAGGGACATTTCTTTCCCACAGACTTGCACACACACCAACCCCACTCACTCACACACACTGAGCATTTGCAGGATTCAAACCCCTATCTAACTATGTTATGACAGACGCATTAGCAGAGTGCGCTATTCGCATTACTGGGAAGCTTCTTTTCTCCTGCTGTACTTATAGGGTGCTGACATCTTCGGTGTTTAGAAAGGGGAATGTGCATCCTGTAGTGTGTTCTCCTAGTTGCCAAAAGGGACATTTCTTTCCCACAGACTTACACACACACCAGCCCCACTCACTTACACACACACACATACTGAGCATTTGCAGGATTCAAACCCCTATCTAACTATGTTATGACAGACGCATTAGCAGAGTGCGCTATTCACATTACTGGAAAGTTTCTTTTCTCCTGCTGTACTTATAGGGTGCTGACATCATCGGTGTTTAGAAAGGGAATGTGCATCCTGTGGGGAGGCGGACACCAAGCACACTATGGCTTAGCTGTCATTCCCTAGGGCAAACAGCCTAGTGTTGACCTCTACACCCATATGTTTAATTGTCAAATGCACATTATTTGTTGCTGGTAGACTGTTTGCACATCTTTATTGCCATAGCATTCCCTGTTTGTATGAACAACTTGTGCATCTGTGGAAGATGTTTGCATATGGGAGGGATCCACTATATCACGTATGTCTCTGTAGTCATTTAACTGTGTGCGCTGGGCAGACTGCTTGTAATGTGGTCGGTTCCTGGAATAACACATAAAAATACCAGATATGTGTGTCCAACTGCTAAACTGAGAGTTGGCCTAAGTGTGTGAGCATGCCCAGTTCAGCCTTCCCATGGCATGTTGTCTGACATATGTCTCATTTATCAAAGTGTGTGAGCATGCCCAGTGTGAGCATTCCATATGTTGGACTCTGCAGCCCACCACATTTGTGGATGAGTGTGAACTTCAACAAATATCACCCGTTTATGGTTGTGTGTTGTGTGTCATGTTGTGTAGTTACTGTACAACTGCTTTGTGTGTGAACACAACAGGATTATACTGTGCCTGCAGTGTTTGATTGGGATACTTTGCATACAGTTGTCAACATCCTTTCACACTGACCTAACACTGTAGTACTGTATAGTGTACTGGTAGTACTTTGACTGTGGTGGACAGTATCCTGGGCTTTAGTGCTATCACTGCTTTACACTTCGATAGTGAGCACAACAGCCTGGTTAGGGGCCAGTTGTGTACATCTGACCATGTTGCATTCTGTTCAGATATGAACTACTTAAACCAGGCTTGTCCAACATTGGTAGTGTATTCCACAACATAGGTGTACATTTGCAAACACTAGCGATGTGCCCTAGTCCATGTCTAATGCTAGTTGGAGAGTGTGTTTGTCCTTCAACACACATTGTAAGTGGAGTTTGCCATGACATATGTCATGGTTAGTATACTGTGCCTCTGTCTACCTGTGACATGACAGTGATACCCAGGATTAAGCTACCATCTCCCATCCACTCATCAAGATTCCTATTGAGGAAGATTGATAAGTGACTCTATGGGTAGCCTGTACTGGGGGTTCACTCATGGGTGGGGGTGGCTTCTGTGTTATGGATCATGCAGTGCAGCTTGTCCTATGTAAGTCAGTGCTGGGGTTCAGGTCTCTCATGTGCATAGCTCACTGCCATTCAGATTGTACAAGGTGCAGCATGTTTATTGATACCAGCAACACAGACAACACATGGCATCTGTGCAAGCTCTTTGATACTCCTGGTGAGGTACTGTTGGGGACTTTACGGTTGATGGAGATGTCTGCTGAGGTACATCCCACAGGGGCTATTGTAGTCAATTGTACCGCTGATGAAGGATGACTGCAGAGCCACAATGACCTCCCCTTATCTAGATCTGACAACCTTCATGATTAGGTGGGTATATGGTATGTTTCTGTAAACACTACAGCACGTTTGTCCACTGCAGGATATCTATCACCTTGTGTCCCCAGGTCTCTCATTACATGTTAACTACATAATGGGTTAACACCTATGTGGTAATTGGTGGGCACTTACTCTATATCCATGGGGGTTGACTATACACGTTTCCGCAATTAGCTTGCTGACATGGCTATGGCACCAGTTGTCCGTTTCTATGTGGCCCTTTTGTGGAATGCTTGTGTCAGCTGGTGGATCATATGTGGTGAGCAGTTTGTAGTCCTCTGCAAACATGTTCGGACACAGTCCTTCCGTGTTTGCCTGTACCTATGGGACATATATACCAGATGAGGGAGATCCCAGGACCAAGCCTTGTGGGATGACACTTATATCTGGTTTGTAGTCTGACATGGCTGCAGCATGTCTGACTATGTCTGTTCTGTCCTTGGTCTGGTTTGCATCCCCTCTACTGACATAGGGGTTTATATTTAAGCTGGTGAGCTTATCTATAATGAACACATAGGGTATTGTATAGAAGCCTTTGCAAGGTCCAGCTATGCTATGTGGACCACATTGCCCTCATCAATGACCTTAATGACTGTTTCAATTGAGTCAAACATGTTTAGGGGCAGGATCTGCACTTAAGAAAGTCACACTGGGTAGGGTCCAGTGTCAGTAGGTCCCCAATATCTTTATGTCTGTGGTACATGCTGATCCTTTCCATAGCTGTGCAGACCGAGCTTCTCAGGATTCTGGGGTAGTAGTTTTCAGTATCCATTCAGGCAACACCTTTGTTGAGAAGGACCACTGTTGTTGTACACTGCTCTTTGGGTACATATTCTGTGGTAAGGCTGACATTGAGCAGTAGTGTGGTTTGGCATTCCATTCATCTTGGAGTCCATGTTGCACTAAGCCCAAGACACCATCTCATACCATTGCTGCTGTGTGTTTTGCTTTGTAGATGTTGGCTGTTACCTCAGCATCTGCAATGTCAGGGGGCCTGCAGTCTTCTGGGATAGATATTCTGCATTCGGGGGGGGGGGGGGGTTTGCACTGCACCTGTCAGGATGTATGTTGGCAATATGTGTGTGTGTTTGTGATATTTGTGTGATTCAGAGCATATCTGTGAATTCCCAACATGGTTCCTACCATCAGTTGTGAAAGCCTTGGGATTATCCTTAGTGTCCTTAACAATTTGTTACTTCATAGGTTCATAGGTTCATACTAGGCTATCCACCCTAGGGCATTTGTTAGCCTAGCCAGAGTGTGTGTGGCTTTTGCCACCCCTTGCTATGTGAATATTATGGCCATTTATGATTTGCTTTGCTGTGCCTCTGTCTGGACATGACACAGTGAAGACCCCCAGTGTAACTCTACAATCATCCATCCACTTGTCAAGATTCCTGTTGAAGAGTGTCAGTGAGGGGCTCTGCCTAACATGGAGTGGGATTCTGGTCCAGGGTGTGGGGAGCCTCTGGATTATGTATCTGTCCCTCCAGCACATCCTATTTCATTATGTGTTGAGGTTGACATCTCTCACTCTCACAGCTCCGATGGCTTTGAGTTTTCTGGGGTGGAGCATGTCCATTGCTCCTGTGTTGGGCATGGCCTTCTACAACAGGCATGCATTGCCTCTGTGTAGGCAGTATGTGACTGCATTCAGCTGGGGTGTCTACAGCCAGGCAGCATATGACATATATTTGAGACCCTTTATCCTCTTGGTGAGGTACCTTTGAGGTCTTTCTAACTGCTGCAGGTGTCAGGTAAGGTACATCCCATGTGAGGCATTGTACTAGATTATGGGTGTGCTTAGAGAACAGTATAGGGGCACAATGACCTCTGTTGATGTAGATGTGAATCCTTTCCTGATACGGTGTCAAATGTAGACAGTCTTCCTAGCCACATTGGCAATGTGGGTGTCACATAACAGGTTACTGTCCACTTGTGTCCCTAGGTCCCTGGTTACTCCTTCCATACATAATGGTTTACCACCTATGTGGTAATTTGTGGTACCTTGTTTGGTATTTGGTAGGACATTCATACTGTCCAGTGTCTTCAGGACGGCTGGGTGGGGTTCCTGTGTGTGAGAGTGTGGTCTGTAGCATGCTACAGACTGTACAGCAGTCTTGCCTACAGTTAGTTGCACATGGGTGGACTGCAATGCCTTGTGCATTGTCAGTTACCTGGACGTATGGGTGTCTGTGCTGAATATGGATACTCACCCTCCTTTTATGTTTTGTTCCAGGTTTTGGGGCCATGACACATGATACGTGGTATAACCTGGTAGTGCTGGTGTGCTGTCAGGAGGCTTGCAGCAGGTTTCTGTCACTGCACAGACATCAATGTTCTCCATACTGGGAATGGCCTTGGGAGCATGCATATTGGGGTTTACACATCTGGCATTGGTCAGCATTACCCTTATGTTTCTTTCTACTTATGTTTTCTAGGGTGGTGGGTCAGTCTTTTCAGCCTTGCCTACAAAAGGCTCTATGGAGGTGGCAAAGGCCTTATCCAATATTCAGACGCCCAGGGGTAACAGGTGCAAGCCATCCCAAGAACAGCTGCGTGGCTTGTCAAGCATGACATCTCAAGCAGACAGACATTGGATCCCCTTGGAATGACACCAGTAAGTGTGCCACTTGCTATGACTGATCATTCTGTGTTTGTACTGTGGCATTATTCTTGGTAAGGGTAGGATGCTGCAAACGGTGAGTGTCATACTGGCCTGGACTACATAATCAGAGAGCTCATCTATGTCTCTTTTCATGTAGTCTAGGGAGGTACATCTCAGGTCATTCACACCAGCATGGACTATGACTGCATCATATTTATACTTAAAAACTGAATAAACGATATCCAGACTACCCAAGGTGTAATTCCAGGTTTATTCCAAACGCACAGTGAAACAGTGAACACAACACAAGGCAGTAGAACCAATTCACCAATGTGTATACTCTATATGCATAAGTATTGTATATAATGGCATATACATGATTTTGATGTTATTCATCCAACACTGTGTAAACAATACCTATTCTTAAAAAATAATATATATATGTGTGTGTGTAAATGTTAAAAACAATTATAAAATATGTTAGTATGATTACGCCTAAAAAAAGACACTGTACAACAGTATGATGTGTCAACAATAACACCTTAATCACATGTTCCCTTAATTGTATAATAAAACTTAAACAATATTAAAAATATATATATATATTTATAAGAGAAACATGGTGTATACAAATTGTTAAACCAATAATATGTACATGGTATAAAACCTTAAAAACCTTAAATGTTATTAATATTTTTAAGTCTAAGCCAAGGTTTGATAGAAATAAATTCATTCAAGCCTGGATCATTACAAGCATCAAGCCTGAGTTGCCAAATGAGCTCACTCATGTCAAGATGGTACTGAGTGATTCTCCCTTGTTGATCAAAAATCACCTGCTGTATGACACAAAACTTAAAATTATGATTGTTATTGGCCATTACATGTCTTGCCAAAGCGTTAACAGGTTTTTTGTGTTGTATATCCAGAATATGTTCTTTTATTCTGTCCCTAAACCTTCTACAGGTTTTCCCAACATAAAACGTCCTGCACTCTTGGCACTTAGCCAAATAAATCAAATTTTTTGTATAACAATCAAAATGACCGTTAATTGTAATAACACAATTATTTACACAAATTTTATGTCCTGATGTCAAAATGTGTCTACATGTGGAACATCTACCACACTTATAATTACCCTTACATTTATTACTAGTAACCTTAGCATCAACCGAACCTCTTTCAAAAATATCCTTTAATGACAGGTCCTTCTTGAATACAAATTTGGCTGATTTATTTGGACATTGAGAGAGTCAACATCGAATCTAAATTAGACACAAACTCATTATCTTTTGGCAATTATGGTAACTTACAGTGTAGTAATGATTTTGTTTTACCATTAAGCGGAAACGACAACG
Organism: Protopterus annectens; assembly: GCF_019279795.1. NCBI lineage: Eukaryota > Metazoa > Chordata > Ceratodontiformes > Protopteridae > Protopterus > Protopterus annectens. The sequence goes on from NC_056728.1 coordinate 910,089,926, forward strand.
AAATTAATGTAGATAGTATGAACACAATGTTTGAAATTTTTAATGAGTCTATTAAAAATGTTTTTGATCGAAAAGATGTATTTTCTAGCATTGCTATACCTGACACTATAGGGGGAAGGGGAAACTTTTTGAAGTATCATAGTGATGCACATGGTTTTGTGTAAATAATTGTGAATGAATTTGTGTAAATAATTGTGTTATTACAATTAACGGTCATTTTGATTGTTATACAAAAATTTGATTTATTTGGCTAAGTGCCAAGAGTGCAGGGCATTTTATGTTGGGAAAACCTGTAGAAGGTTTAGGGACAGAATAAAAGAACATATTCTGGATATACAACACAAAAAACCTGTTAACGCTTTGGCAAGACATGTAATGGCCAATAACAATCATAATTTTAAGTTTTGTGTCATACAGCAGGTGATTTTTGATCAACAAGGGAGAATCACTCAGTACCATCTTGACATGAGTGAGCTCATTTGGCAACTCAGGCTTGATGCTTGTAATGATCCAGGCTTGAATGAATTTATTTCTATCAAACCTTGGCTTAGACTTAAAAATATTAATAACATTTAAGGTTTTTAAGGTTTTATACCATGTACATATTATTGGTTTAACAATTTGTATACACCATGTTTCTCTTATAAATATATATATATTTTTAATATTGTTTAAGTTTTATTATACAATTAAGGGAACATGTGATTAAGGTGTTATTGTTGACACATCATACTGTTGTACAGTGTCTTTTTTTAGGCGTAATCATACTAACATATTTTATAATTGTTTTTAACATTTACACACACACATATATATATTATTTTTTAAGGATAGGTATTGTTTACACAGTGTTGGATGAATAACATCAAAATCATGTATATGCCATTATATACAATACTTATGCATATAGAGTATACACATTGGTGAATTGGTTCTACTGCCTTGTGTTGTGTTCACTGTTTCACTGTGCGTTTGGAATAAACCTGGAATTACACCTTGGGCAGTCTGGATATCGTTTATTCAGTTTTTCAGTTTGGTGTAGTACTGTTTTGGTTCCTAGTTGGATCATATTTGTACTTGCTTTGGAGTGACCTGCATACTTCTGTTATGTGGCGTATTGTGGCAGCCAACAGGCAGCTTACTGTACCCTTTCCCTTGTTCAGTCTGGTGTGTGGGACATCAGTGTGTCTGACTATGGAGTCACCTATTACAATTGTATCAGGCATGTTGTTTCTCCTTCTGGCCTGTGACTGTTTGGCACACCAGCTTTGTGTACTGTGTGTTGCATGTGCTATGTTTGGAGGTTGTTTGATTGGGTGTCTGCTTTAGAGGCCTCTGTTGGTGTGCTGTGTTTGTAATTTGTGCCTCCGGGAATGTTTTTCTGTGTTTATGTGTTTGGTTTGCAGTTGTGATAGGTCTATGTGGGACTGTGTTTGTGGTGTGTGTGGTTACCTTCTCCTCCTGACTAGTTTTGGGAGTACTGAGTTGAGGGAGCTCAGACTCCAGTTTGGATAGCTGGTTGCATCTCTCACATATATTTGTATTTCTTGGGTGGAGTTGGGGGTTGTCTGTGTTCTTGGGGCAGGTGTAACATTGCCTCAGGATTCACAGATTCAAGTTGTTGTGGCTGGCCTTAGTGGATTGTATGTGTGGACAGATTTTATTGCCATACTACTGATAAGTGATTACTTCATTATTTATGTTTGCTCTATCATGTAGTAGCTTCCTCATTCTCTTGCATGGTTTGGTTATGGCTGGTGTCTACCATGCCAGATTCCTGCGTGTATGGCATTGTGTCTTGTTTTAATTTAGGATTGCATAATCCAAGCATTCCTGGCAGTGTTCATGGAATGGCTGTATTACAGGTTCTGAGGTGTGGCCCATATTTTGCACCTGCATAGGACCTTTAATGCATTCCACATCAGTTTGGAGGAGTGCAAATATTGCTTTACACATGTTTTCCACTGTGGTTTTCTTGCCAGGGACTGTGGTCAGGATTTGTATATCCAGTGTGATTACTCTATGGTCTGGTTTTACCAGTGAGCAATACACTTCTTGTCTTGCCATCCAGTACCCATGTTGCTGATTATCACATCCAGTATGCTTACCCCTCTTGTGGGAGTGGTACATTGTTCCTGGGCCTTTTGGTTTATGGATTCTATGAACTTTTGTCCTACACTGTTGGAGATAGTATAATGCTCCCAGTCTATGTCTGGGTATTTTCAGTCACCCAATATAATGTGGTTTGGAGGACTTGATATATTCATGTATTCCAGCACAGGCCAGGTGCAGTTCCTGGTGTTGGGACAGTAGTCTGTAGCAGGCTATAAACTGGGGGGCAGTTTTAGCCACTGTTACTTGACCATGGCTAGTCCATGCTGCTTTTTGTTGTGGTACCAACATGGGGGTGTGGTTATCCTTGACAATTCTTGCTAGTCACCCTCCTTTTGTAGCTTGTTCCATGTTTTGAGGCTGTACAGCACAGTATGAGGTGTAACCTGGTAGTGTTAGGGTGCTGTTGTGAGCCTTGGCTCAGTTTTCTGTTACAGCGCAGATATCACCATTCTCCATACTAGGTGAGTTTAGACTGCATGCATCTTGCTGTTTCAACTTATCCCTTATCTTATTCTTATCCCTTCTGATACCTATGGAGATAGGTTTGTGTTTTGAGCCTTACCTATTCAGGGCACACTGTGGGTAAAAACAGCCTTTGCCAGTATCCATACGGCCTGCACTGATAGGTGCATGCCAGTCCTAGCAGGTGGTGCATCATGTCATGCTCAGCATGTCATCTCAGACTGGCACACATTGGATCCCTTTTGACTAACTGCGGTACTTCCGTCAATTATTGCACTTGATCATCTCATTGTCATGTTGTGGCATGATGCTTGGTGAGGGTAGGATGTTAGTCAGGGTCCTCAGGTGTGCATATAGTACATGGTGTTACATTACTTAACACATAGGATTCATGCCTCAGGTGGTGCTGCAGGGCTGCCTCTGTTGGATGCGCATATTACACTTCCCTGTACATGTTTGAGAGCAGGTTGTGTCATGTTAGGCATCCCTGTTACTATATGAGTGAGTCAGAGAGGGGTATCATTCCCAGGGTTCCTACTGAGGTAGTGTATGTGCTATGCGTTGCCTCTTTGCCAAGGCCAGGGCATACTGGGCACGCCTCCTTCTGCCTACTGGGGCAGGCTCAGGTTGTTCCTCCTCCGAGTCACGCTCTGCCTGTGATGGCCTTGGCAATGGTGGGGGGCTGTTTGGCCCGGCCCTATGCTGGTCCTGCTGCAGCTGTTTTCGCAAGATCATATTATGTAGCATAGCACATACCATGACAATTTGGGTACATGTAGTTGGTGTGTACTGCAAGGCTCCACCAGATGTTTCCAGACACCGGAACCGTGACTTGAGCAGCCCAAGCACACGCTCTATTACATTACGTGTTTGTGCGTGTGCCTCATTATGGCGTTCCTGTTCAGGTGTGTGTGCGTTTCTGATGGGTGTCATCAGCCACGGCTCCAGTGCATAACCTGCATCCCCCACTAGGTGTCCATGCAGGATGTCCCCATTGGCAAATGTCTGGTACAGCTGCGTCAAATGCCAGATGTGGGAATCATGGTAGCTCCCAGGACAGCCAGCACACACATTCATTATTATGCCCTGGGCATCACACACGACCTGGCAGTTGATGGAGGGGAAGCCCTTGCGGTTGATGTATGCCCTACCCCGCTCAGCGGCTAGTGCTTTGATGCGTATGTGCGTGCAGTCTATTGCACCCAGTACCTCAGGGTATTCTGCTATTTGCTGGAAGAGACACATATTGCTGGCCAATACCTCACGGGCATTGGGGAAATATACATGATCACCGACATGTGCTGACATGGCATCCAGGAACTGGTGCAGTACCCTGGAGGCTGATGCCTGTGATATCCCCATCATATCACCAGTTGGTCTCTGGAAGGTACCTGTTGCTAGTATTCTTAGGCCAACACATACCTTGGTTTCCACTGGGATGGGTTCCCCTCTGTTGGTTCTGTGTGAGGCGTGGCCTGCACAGCTCCACTATTTGCTGCAGGAGGTCTCTGTCCACTCTATAGCTCTCTACTATCTCCAGCTCATGTAACCCGTGGTAGGTGACCCTGGGCCTGTACACTCTTCTCCATCTCCTCACTGTGGGTTGTCTGGCACCATCTGCATTGTCACCACCCTCAGCAAGTCACCTATGTCTCATTATGACAGCTATGGCAGCCCCTAACATTTCTGCTCTGAGTTCAGCTTTTTCAGTTTTCACTTCTGATAACTTAACTCCTGTCTTGCAGTGTCTCTTGAGAGAAACATCCTGCACTGCTGTTTGCAGAGTTTTAAGTGCTGGGCTGGACTACTATTCTGCCTGTGTAATTGCCTGCGTCTAATTGTTTTCACCTGCTAGCTCCAGCAGTATTCCCTGCTAGCTTCCTATTAAATCTGTTGCTTCCTTTTTCCCTCTCTGTTTCCTCAGGGAGGAGCCGTGTGCACACCAGCAGAAACACGCTCACAGTGGCTTACACATGCGCACACATGCTTACACGGTTCAGAATCTGCTTATTCGGATCGTGCACGCCCATGCAAACAGTGTTAAACATCTCCCAACATGCTCCCACATGCTCAGTCTGCCTTACACGCGCGCACACTGCCTTACTCGCGCTTCATGGCGCGCACACGTGCGTATACACATCCAGCAAGAAAATTTGGTGTAGGCAACAGTGTACACCTTCCATTTCTTGACTTTCTCATGCTTAGTTAGTGGCACACCCCTTTCCATGATATCTGTTTGACATCTGTCATGTAACTCTGACCTCCAATGAACTGCATTTCTTTCTACCATTCCCCCCTGTGATGTCACCTATCTCCTACTCTGTTCCTCCCCCTTCTGTAACTCTTACACTACTCAGACTGTGCTCATTTGCTATGTGACAGTGGAATTCAGTATCCTAACACTCATTTGCATCAGATTGCCTACTGATGCTTAGTTACATCTCTTAGACTCAGCTTCCCCCCTTAGCAACCACTACACGGTGGCCATGTTGGTTTTGTTCTGCTGGTCCCTGCATTGACATTCCATGTATTACATAAAACCTACATTTGTAGGTTTAAAACCTTCGTTTTTATGTTTTATACAGTGCAGCCCGTTTGCGTGGGGCTGTGCTGGGTTTAAACATCGGCAATTGCTGAAAAAAAAAATTATATTTTTAATATATTTGCATTAGGTTACTTTGCCAATGGCCACATATTTGGCCATTGGCATGCTGCCTGCCACATATGCACCCTTTATTTGGAGCTGACATGGCTCCATTACAGTTTTTGCAGAAACGTACTCAGTTGTCAACTGAGTACATTTCTGCAGCTAAAACGGCTCTTACACGGGCTGTTCTGGGCTTCCTGGATCACTAATCATCCTCATTTGCATGCTATTCAGCTGCAAGTGAGGTGATTAGCTTATCCACGCCCACTCCATGTAAGAGTCGTTTTAGCTTGTCTCTTACACAGACTTTGGGCTGTTCCTGGATCGCAAAGGCTGCATGGAGTCTTACACTACTCTTAGACTCCGTGCAAGCCTTCGTGAATCCGGCCCTATATTACAAGCTCAGTTCAGTGCAAACTTGCAGCATTAAAGATAGTAGTACTGCATTTTATTTTTCTGTTTATTTGTTTCCCTGAATATTGTGGTCTCTCTGTCTCTCTGCAGTTAGTGGGGGTTATTGTTTTCATTTCACTAATATTCAGTGTTGAACTCTTAGCCTAGAGGGGTTTCTTTTTGCTTATAAGTATTAGTCACATATATGTGAATTTATTTCTGCTGAATATCTGAGCTGTTTGGCTGGCTGCTATATACCTACATCAACTATATTACAAGCTCAGTTAAGTGCAAACTTGCAGCATTAAAGATAGTACTGCATTTTATTTTTCTGTTTATTTGTTTCTCTGAATATTGTGGTCTCTCTGTCTCTCTGCAGTTAGTGGGGGTTATTGTTTTCATTTCACTAATATTCAGTGTTGAACTCTTAGCCTATAGGGTTTCTTTGTGCTTATAAGTATTAGTCACTTATCTGTGAATTTATTTCTGCTGAATATCTGAGCTGTTTGGCTGGCTGCTATATACTACATCAACTGTATTACAAGCTGAGTTAAGTACAAACTTGCAGTGTTAAAGACAGTACTGCATTTTATTTTTCTGCTTATTTGTTTCATTGAATATTGTGTTAAAGATAGTACTGGATTTTATTTTTCTATTTGCTTCACTGAATATTGTAGTCTCTCTGTCTCTCTGCAGTTAGTTTCTTGCCCTCCCTCACTTCCTGATCTTATTGTGGTATTAATCTTGGTGACTTTGGAATTGCCCACCCCTCCTGGAAATTTGTGTTTGAACACTCCTCCTGGGTCCATCTCATTTGCTCACTCAACTGAGTACAGTGAGATCATGCTTTGATTTCAAACATTCCTACCAATGCAATCAGTTCAGCTCTATCCCAGGTCAATCCCAGTCTAGTGCCATTAGCTGATTCTACCTAATACAGAGAGAACATTTGAGAAGGCCAACCCACTTAGGTCCTTAACCTTGAATTATCTTCTGTTTCTCATTTCTCCCCTTCCACTTTACTAAAAAAAATCTCATTGTGTTTTGACTGAGTGTGCTTCTCAGCTGATAAGTATATTTTTTGATACTTTTTGTAACTGTTTAGAGTTGAATAAAACAATAATTGAATTCAGTTCAGAATACAGTTTGAATACATTGCATTTATTTAAACTGTACTTACTTTAATACTGCTACACACTCAGGCGTGCTAGCTTGTACTTCATTTGAATTGATTTTAGTGCTGTTTTAGCTGTTTTTCTGTATAAAAAAAATCTATGATTGTTTCCTGCCTTTCCTGTAACTAGTCTAGTCCAGATACAGATTTGCTGTTTGTAAACTTCTGAGTGCCCCAAGTCTTTCTGTGTTGGAGGGAAATCTTTTAGCTTGTCAATGGGAGTGGTAAGCACTAGGTAGCCTATCTACCACAAGACAAATGGTTTCTGGCCCAGAATTTGTGGTTTATTGGCCATTTGGGCAGTTTTTCCATCTCTTTCAACTTTCTGGTTTAAAAGCCTGCATTTGTGCTTATTTCCTGCCTTTCCTGTAACCAGTCTAGTCCAGATACAGATATGCTGTATCCAGGACTGTTTGTAAGCTTCTGAGAGGTGCCAAAGTCTGCTCTTCAATTTTTTCCTTAGATCTGCTAGTTCTCTCCTTTCCTGCACTTTTACTATTAGTTTAGCACTTTACCATACCAGACTTCTTGTAGCAATTACTGTAGCACACAAAAGTGCTACCAGCACTAAATGTTCTACAAGGAAACAGCTCCAGTACTTATTATTAATGCCCATCCCTCCAGGCATGTCTAAAGGTCAGTTCTCTGTGCTTTCTCCTATTAACCTGGTGAACTTGGGCATCCTGAGGCAATGCAGCAACTGACTCATGTACACTGACAACCCTCTCCTCTTACCTCCCAACACTCAGACTTGTGAGAGATGCACTTATATGTCCAAATTGGAAGCCACACACTCTCCAGGGAAGACCAGAATAGCTGGTCAAGAGGAGAAAGTTAACACTTGCACCACACCACATGGAACACACAGCCCTCCAGAACACACACCAGCACTGCCTTCACAAAAAACACAAACCACACACCCACCTTTGCGGAGGCTGTCAATAAAAATCTACCCAAACAGCAGGCACCTCCAAGGCAGAAATACACTCAACCATCACAACACAACACTAATCACAAGACACACAACTCTCCTAAAGAGTGTGCCACTCAACCAAAGCCCCTAAGGCAAGACAGCATGCCCAACACACTAGTCATAGGTGACCCAATAGTGAGGCACACTGATGCCCCACTCACTAGGTTGAATAAGGAGAAAGTAACACTCAGCTACCTGTCAGTTGCCAGGATCCACCACATAATACATACATTCAGGTCCCTCCAACAACAGGTACAAATATGACTCTGTCACTGTACATGTGCGTGTGAATGACCTGAGGCATACCTCCCTGGACTACATGAAAAGAGAAAGGGAGGAGGTCTCAGATTATGTAGCCCAGGCGGGTATGACCCTAGCCATGAGCAGCATCCTACCATCACCCAGAATTATACCACAGTGGAAGAAATAAATGATTAATTTCAACAACTGGCTAAGTTTCTAGAGTCATTCTAAGGAGATGCAGTATATGTTTGCCTGGGATGACATGACTAACAGATCTCGATGCTTTGCCAGAGGTGGCCTGCATATGTCACCCCTGGGATTCCGGATACTGGTCAAGGCTCTTGCCACCCCTATAGTGCCTTTTTAGGTGGTGTTCCAAAGACCAAATTACCACCATAACAGCTACAAACAAATGCAGTCTGAGGGTAATGTTGCTCAACGCTAGAAGTCTAAATCTGAAAATAAACTCACTCAAAGCACTCCTTAAAATGGACAACATCGACATTTGTGCTGTAGCAGAGACCTGGTTCAATGCAGCAGAAAGCACCCCTGCACTACCAGGCTATAACTCATTCCACATCTTTTGGGCCCAGAACTTGGACCGAAGCTCCAAAGGCAGTGGTGTTTCCATATTCATAAAGGATGCTCATACCTCCAGACCGGTAGCCCATCATAATGCATCAGAGATACTTCAGGTGCAGCTAACATTGGGTAAGACAGCGATTCAGGTCGTAACCCATTATAGGTCCCCAGCCATGTCCCAAGACTCACACTCCACATTCCTAAGCACCCTGGAGAATATTAGGGTCCAACCTAACACCCTCATACTGGGCGACTTCAACTACCCCTCTATTAACAGGGAAAACTACTCATGTACCACTACATTTGCCCAACATTTCCTGGAATTCATCAATTCCATTGCCCTAGACCAGCTTGGTCTTACCCCCACTAGAGGTAGCAACATCCTTGACCTGGTCATTACTAACATGGATGACTGTTGCTTTACACCAATAGTCAACTCCTCCCTTGTTAGATTCGACCACAAACTAATCACCTTGGAAATCCACATCCCACTGCCACCCCCCAACCCCGCAAAGGTAACCACCATGAAAAACTTCTCCAAAGCTAACTTTGGGCTCCTAAAAACAGAGGTGGCTACCATCACGGCACCCATGCAAATGGAGAATAGTTGCATGTTCGCCGAATCATACACCAATGCACTGTACGAACATGTACACAAATGCATGGATCTCACCATACCCAACAGAACCAAGACACTCTCCTGCAAAAAAAGGAAGTTAATCTGGTGGTCCCCTGCCATAAACAACTCTACAACAAGAGGAGGAAACTAATACGGAATAAGGTGAAGTCCCAAGACAGGAAAAACTCCCTTATCAACCTCAGCAAAAAGTTGAGATCCCTCATCAAATCCTCTAAAGCCAGCTATGAAAACAGAATTGTAGCAGATAGTAAAGACAACCACAAGGCCTTCTATAGTTATGTAAAGAATCTCCACGGCAATACCCAGATTTGCTCTGAGCTACTGTACAATGGCACCTCCTATACCAAGCCAACAGATACTGCCAATATATTGGCTGACAGATTCAGTGCCAACTTTAACCCCCCCCCCAAAGGACCAATCACAAAACCAGTAGATTGCCAGGCACCCAGTATTATTACTGCACAGGTTAAAACAGCACTGCCCAAGGCCAAGAATAGGACTTCCATGGGACCTGACAATATCCATGGCTGGGTTCTACATGAACTATAGAGTGAACTGGCACCACACCTGTGCGCCCTGTTCAATCACAGCCTCACCTCAGGCTTTGTCCCTACCAAATGGCGCACTGCTACAGTCATCCCTCTCCACAAAGGAGGAGAGACTATAGACCCTGGGAACTATTGCCCCAAGTCAGATATGCAAAGCAATGGAATGCATCATCATGGACCTAATAAACAAGGATATAGGGAATCTCCAAACTCTGGATCCCACAGTTTGGTTTTGTGAAGGGTAGATCATGCCTGCTCAACTTGGTCGACTTTTTTGAGTCAGTCACCAGAGCTGTGGATGAAGGCAAAGTGGTTCATACAGCCTACCTTGATCTGGCCAAAGCCTTTGATACCATTCCCCATTTCAGGAATCACAGAAAAAATTACTAAGCTAGGCATCAACCCCTATATCACTAGGTGGGTTGCAAACTGGCTCACAGATAGAACCCACAGTGTGAAAGTAGCTGACCCCAAGTCAGACTGCTGACCAGTCACAAGTGGAGTCCCACAAGGATTGGTCCTGGGTCCTCTCCTGTTTATCTACTTCTCAGAAGTCCAGGCCAACACAAAGGGACTCTGGCTGACAAGGTTCACAGATGATTGCAAGTTGGGTGGCTATTTTTAACTCCCCAAGTGATGCTGACATTCTGCAGAAAGGCCTCACTGAGATGAACGACTGGTATCAGAACTATGGCCTTAAGCTCAATGCCAAAAAATGCGTCGTCATCCCCTTTGGGAAAAACCCAGTTCCCATGAATTACCACATCGATGGTAGTCCACTGAACACAGAAGGCATTATAAGAGATCTGGAACACAGGTTGACAGCAACCTCTCTTTTGACTACCACATTGCTACTGTGGTCAGAAAGTCCTTCTATGAGGTACATCTCATTACTAAGGGTTTTGCATCCAGGAAGAAAGAGGTTATTGTCTCCCTCTACTCTTCCCTCATTAGGCCAATCATTGAGTACAGTGCCCCATTTGGCATGTACCTCACTAGACACCTGCAACAACTGGAGAGGATGCAAAAGTACCTCACAAAGAGGATCCTAGGCCTTAAACACTTGCCCTATATGGACAGATTAAAAAAATCCCAACTATTCTCTGTCTCATATCGCCTACTTAGAGACAGTCTTTGTTTGACTTACAAAGCCATGTCTGACCCAGCTCAGTAAGAAATGCTACAGCTAAACAAATCCCAATCCCTCTGCACCACATGCTCCAGAGACTTCAAATGCATTACCACAATCAACAGAACATGCTGGAGGGACAGGTTCAACCTAGGTACAAGATCTTTTAGTGCAGCTATGCAGGAATGCACTCCCTTTTCCCTGATCTGAAACTAAGAATGACTTACCCATGACCAGCAAGGGCACCAGAATGGCCACAGAAGATGCAGCTGAGCCCAGTCCATATTGCTTTAAGAGGCTAAATCAGATGGACTTGGAGAAAACATGAAATGCCCAAGGAACCAGTAATGGCTACAGCAGTGTCATCCACCAGCAGCTGAGGCACAGACTAAGCCTGTTAGGTTTGCAATGGCTCCTTACAACTTTTCTTTTACCTGGGAAATACAGCCATGGGACCAGTATACTATTGCTTGTTTCTGCCAAAAATAGAGACTGATTCCAATTTAGCACACAAAGAATAATTCATGAAAGATAAGTTGTAAAGAGTAGTGCTTGTAGGCATAATACACAAATACACTCCCAAAACACACTTTCCTCCAATAACAAATCAGTAAATCTCACAAAATAAGCAAAATTCAAAACTCCAGCGTTACATCTAGAGAAGTGGGATGAGCTTGCGTCACCTCAGACTTGTGTAGGTAGTAATTCACTTAGTCACTGATAGCTGTTAGATTTTGTTTTATCGTTGACTCATTAAGTTAGCTAATGCATAATAATTGTCAGGCCATCAGGAAATGCAGACATTAACCTGAGTATTTACTGCCTATTCCTGTGCTACTGTGATAGAAATGAGGGACTAGTCTGAGTGTTATTAACTCAAACTTTTTTTACTTCATTCGTATGTTACAAAGTACTTCTATGCCCTTGTGGCTCTGCTTTATTAAATAAAACCTAGCTTAACATAGCTGTAATGTTTTTAAAATCTGTATAAATTGACTGTTTTAAAACTGCTGCTGTAAGGTTTTTAAAAGCATTCTAGATAGGCTGTCTTAAAGCTGCTTTAAACGTTTCTCTACTGTGCTACGGTATTCTGTGCTACTGTTAGATAAACAGACTTATATACCGTAGTAAGCCATGTTATCTGTCTGTAACCTTAGAAATGATTGTCTATAACTGTTCGTATGCACTGAAACACTGTGTTCACTACCCTATCTCCATTTAAAAGACTGCTTTTCTTATCCCTTCGTTATTTCTTTGTCCCCACCGTTCCAGGTTTGAATCATCTATCTTGCAGTAGAACTGTAAAAAGTCTACCGACCCGGTGAAAGGACCTCCAGCAAACAAATCTACCTTAACTCTTCCATAGCAAAGAAACTTGCCATCCTGCTTAGGAACCCTGTTCACTAGGAGGCAAGAAAGTACATGTTATTCTAACTTAGCGGTAAAGCTGAACATTTGCTTAGTAACTGATGTATGTATGTAACTACGCGACCTAGCCAGGCTACCCAGCAGCCATACTCCCCTCCCCACCCCTTACTACTTATATGTTTCCCTCTCCTTGGACTGTCTCCTGCTACTAGTTTTCTGTCTCCTTGTTTTGTCTCCTGCAACTATTTTCAGGAACCTTCGTAAACCCTGTATCATCTATCGCTGGTCTCTCGCTTCTACTGTAGTATTTCACTTTGTCCACTAGATGGCACTCTAAACTCGGATAGTTACCAATACTTCCATCTTTCCCCCTGATTTTTAACTTATTTAAAGTTTTAGCCTCGAGCAATCTAAAGTAGACCAGGAATTTTTTCTTGCCTATACTTTTTTCCTCATTCTATCTGCTACTTTTCACTGTAATTGCACCATGTTATCCAGTACCTTTCTCTTCCCTGTTTCCCCCCCCCCCCATACCTACTCTTCCCAACTAAAGTACCCAGTAGTCAGCAGCTCTCAGATTGTTTTTTTTTTTTGCTGACACTTCTCAGTTACCTGTTCTGCCCGCTCCGTTCGCTCTGTGGGCTCACTCCACTCCCCTACCCTACCCCCAATTCCCACATACACACCCCCGTATACGTACCTTTATTCTAACCTTGTATCTCCTCCCTTCCCCTAAGCCAATCCAATTCTCTACCCCTCCCAGCATTCATCAATTAAGTAATCCCTTCCCATCTCTCTCCCTTTCTAGCCTGTACTCTCAACCTTACTCCTCTCCTTTTCACTAAATACTCCACTATTACTCCAGCTTCCTGCTCCACATTTCATTTCCTACAACTAATAATGACTCCTCCACTTCCACAAACTTCCCTCTTCTCCTCTATAAGCATTCTCCTAATAACTATTTTCAATGCAACCTCCTATTCTTTTTACAAACTATCCCCATCCTTTTCTGCCCACCTCCTCCACTCTCCCCCATCCCCACCCCATCACTTCACACTTTCACAATATATTCCCCTCTTTACTTCAACCTAACCCTCTTTACTATTTTAAACAAACATTCCTAACCATTTCATTAAAGCCTCCTATAACCAAAGTAAAATTGTCAGTCCCACTACTAACAAACTGCAAACCAAAGGTCCTGCTCCATTCCTCCTCTAATTGGCTGGCCCTAGCTGGAGATCTTTACCCCCAACCCTGGACCCAAGACTAGCAACAATCTCACCCCCCATCTCTGCAAATAGCACTGACCACAAATACCTCAAGCTCATTACCATTAATGCCCAGAGTGTAAAAAACAAAATAGCTCTCTTCCACACTTAGCTAAACCATTCTCTACCAGATATAGTAGCGGTCTCAGCGACATGGCTGAAACCCCACATTACTGACTCTGAGATTGTACCCCCTGGCTATCAAATACTCAGATGCAACTGCCAAAATAAAAAAAAGAAGAGGAGTAGCCTTAATCTATAATAGCCTACTGAACTTCTGTCCTTACCAAAACCCCACTCCTCAGTTCAACAATGCTGAACTAGTCATAGGAATTCTCAAAATGAATAACTATAAGAGTATTTGTGTGATGGCCATCTATATTCCCCCTGGAGATAATACTACCACTCTAGAAAACATACTCCTATGGACCTCAACTAACATTAAGCTTGAGACATACATATTAGGTGATGTGAATATCAACTGGAATAGAATCAATAGCAATAATCCCTCCCTATCTATCAATCTATTTAATTTCATCCAACTAACAAATGGCATTACCAGACCCAAAAGAAACAACCACCCAGGCTCCAATCTGGACTGGATCTTAGTCTCCCATCCTAATAAGATCCCTCACTCTGGTATACTTCCTGACACAATGAGTGACCATCTCCCAGCCTCCATTCACCGAGCTACACACTACTCCTCTCACCAACACCAATACACTCATACTCATAACCTTACAAACTTTAACCCTTCTATATTCTCTGAAATCCTTAAACTAACAAATTGGGACAACCTAAAAACTCTTCCACTAGATAAGGCCTTAGACTTCTTCAATACTACCTTCCTAAACATCCTAAATATCCAAGCCCCACCTAGAACAAAACGAATAAACCACACTCCACCCCTTGGCTAATAAAGGACACCAAATCACTTATGCTACAAAGAGACAAGACCTGGAAACTTCACAACAAAAATAAACACCCTGCTACCCTTCTTAAATATAAGCAACTCCGCAATCTCACCAAAAAGCATGTTACAAATGATAAAAAATCTTATTACACCAAACTACAGGCTTCCCACTCCAAAAATCCTAAACAATTCTGGAACTCTATCAAGTTTATTTTGCACCCTGGTACCAAATCTTTTGCACCCTGGTACCAAATCTAATCCCTGTCCTGACAACAATAAAACTAACACAGAAATTGCCACCCTTTTCAACTCCTTCTTTACCAACTCTATAGCTGAACTTACTAAGACTTTCCCCAAACACATCTCCTCCCCTCCTCCCAATCCCACTTCCCCTTTCTCTCCTCATCCCTCCACTCCTAATCCTCCCCCCACTTTTCATCTAAAACCCATCTCAACCTCCTACATCAAAAAACTTCTTTCCAAACTTAAGCCATGCTCTAATGCCCCCGACAATATCCCCTCCCTCTTTCTCAAGCTCGCTGCAGATGGTATCGCCATCCCCATCAGCATTCTCATCAATAGATCTATCCAGGAATCTTATGTCCAACAAACTATGGTGTGCTGCATTCATCTTGCCTTGCCACAAAGGAGGCAAAAACAATAACATCTCTAACTTCTGACCAATAGCCATTCTTTCCCCAATTTCAAAAATCCTTGAAAAATGCATCCACCTGCAACTCATGCCCTACCTCATCAAAAATCAACTCCTCACCCCTATGCAACACGGCTTCCATCCTGGCCATAGTACAATAACTGCTCTCCTCTTTTTTAGACATAGTTAACCATGCCCGTGACTTGGGAGAAATTGTCTCCACTGTCCTTCTCGATCTATCCAAGGCATTTGACACTGTCTCCCACACCCATCTTCTGAATCACCTCTCTAACCTCAACCTCTCCCAAAAATCCCTTACATGGTTCAATAGTTATCTCTCTGACAGATCTCAGGCTGTAAGGTGTTTCAGAAATAATCCAGCACTCTCAGGACAACACGAAGTTTAATAAATGAAGCGCTTTTCGTCTGCTTGCATAAGCAGACTTCTTCAGACATTACAAAACTGTAAGTTAAAACTTAAATAATACCAGGAACCTCGTTGGTAATCAAATTAACCAATCAAACAGAAGGTTACCTGAGTTTAAATTTAAAAGCATAATCACATTACAACTTAAAACCACAGTAGGTATGAGTCATACAAATCTAAAAAACACAGTAAATGTGAGTCATACATAATTAACTAAGTCACCACTCTAAGCTGAAATGTACAACAGTAGTTAAACATGCTAAATAAATTGAAATATGCACAATAAAAAGTATATATATATGAACAGTGTATATAAAAAGTAAAATATAACCAAACAGGTACAGGATAATATATTATCTAGACTGATTTCTCAGCTTTAACAGGCTGCTGATAGAGCAGCTGTCATTCAACCCAGGTAATACATAGGCGTTTAGTCTAATCTGCCACCTTAATTCTGATGCCTCCAAAAACAAATGTAAAGGAGCCCCTCTCTTGTTTTCAGATATCTGGTCAATCACTAAAAATCTAAAAAAGTGATCTTTAAACTGGGTGATGTGTTTGGCAAGGGCATTATGTTTTTTCTTTGCTAATGGCATATTGATGTTCATAGATTCGCTCTCTTAATCTACGCTCAGTCTTTCCCACATAGAATCCTGCACATTTTTGGCATTGAGCTAAATATACAACCATCCTAGAGTTGCAGGTACATCTACAACGTAAATCGAATTTATGATTATCAATTATGAATCGATTAGATTCTTGGATGTATCTACACTGGTTGCAATTTTGGCATTTATACATGCCAGGTGTTTGTATGGGGATGCCGTCAGGTTGTTCTAGCAAAGATTTCAGATTTTTGCCTCTTCTAAAAGTGAATTCGGGTCTATTATCCACTTTGCCAAACACTGCATGATTACCACGGAAAACGTTCCAGTTCTTAGTGATAATGTCCAGTATAAGGTGGCTATTAGAACAGTATGTCAAAATTAATCTATTATTCATGTTAGAGTCATACGACAAAAAGTCAGCTTGTCTAGTTGGCTCAGATACATCCATATTGGCAGGCTCCCTATTTAAATCAATCTTGAGAATAGGTTGATATATGCTGTTCCGTCTCTTATTCGTAACCTCTTTTACTAAACTATCAAGTAGGAGTTGAGGGTACCCTCTATGAAGGAACATATTAACTAATAGCTTACACTCATTATGAAAGTCTTCTTCTATGCACCTGTTAGTGAAAAATGAGGAGTTGAATAATTATGTAGCCAGCATTTATAGAAAGCCTACACCTTCCAACTCCTTTCTACATTTTAGTAGTTGCCACCCGAACTACCAAAAAAGGTCGGTAGTAAAGGGGCAGCTGGTTCGAGCAGCCCGTATGGTGAGCATAGAAGAAGACTTTCATAATGAGTGTAAGCTATTAGTTAATATGTTCCTTCATAGAGGGTACCCTCAACTCCTACTTGATAGTTTAGTAAAAGAGGTTACGAATAAGAGACGGAACGGCATATATCAACCTATTCTCAAGATTGATTTAAATAGGGAGCCTGCCAATATGGATGTATCTGAGCCAACTAGACAAGTTGACTTTTTGTCGTATGACTCTAACATGAATAATAGATTAATTTTGACATACTGTTCTAATAGCCACCTTATACTGGACATTATCACTAAGAACTGGAACGTTTTCCGTGGTAATCATGCAGTGTTTGGCAAAGTGGGTAATAGACCCGAATTCACTTTTAGAAGAGGCAAAAATCTGAAATCTTTGCTAGAACAACCTGACGGCATCCCCATATGAACACCTGGCATGTATAAATGCCAAAATTGCAACCAGTGTAGATACATCCACGAATCTAATCGATTCATAATTGATAATCATAGATTCGATTTACATTGTAGATGTACCTGCAACTCTAGGATGGTTGTATATTTAGCTCAATGCCAAAAATGTGCAGGATTCTATGTGGGAAAGACTGAGCATAGATTAAGAGAGCGAATCTATGAACATCAATATGCCTTTAGCAAAGAAAAAACAGATAATGCCCTTGCCAAACACATCACCCAGTTTAAAGATCACTTTTTTAGATTTTTAGTGATTGACCAGATATCTGAAAACAAGAGAGGGGCTCCTTTACATTTGTTTTTGGAGGCATCAGAATTAAGGTGGCAGATTAGACTAAACGCCTATGTATTACCTGGGTTGAATGACGGCTGCTCTATCAGCAGCCTGTTAAAGCTGAGAAATCAGTCTAGATAATATATTATCCTGTACCTGTTTGGTTACATTTTACTTTTTATATACACTGTTCATATATATATATACTTTTTATTGTGCATATTTCAATTTATTTAGTATGTTTAACTACTGTTGTACATTTCAGCTTAGAGTGGTGACTTAGTTAGTTATGTATGACTCACATTTACTGTGTTTTTTAGATTTGTATGACTCATACCTACTGTGGTTTTAAGTTGTAATGTGATTATGCTTTTAAATTTAAACTCAGGTAACCTTCTGTTTGATTGGTTAATTTGATTACCAACGAGGTTCCTGGTATTATTTAAGTTTTAACTTACAGTTTTGTAATGTCTAAGGAAGTCTGCTTATGCAAGCAGATGAAAAGCGCTTCATTTATTAAACTTCGTGTTGTCCTGAGAGTGCTGGATTATTTCTGAAACACCTTACTGCTTTTGGATCTGCTTTTACTTTCCTAGTTTGCGTTTTGGTTTACATAGATCTCAGGCTGTGAAATGGAAAACTGGTACCTCAACCTTCCTACCTACCCCAACAGGGGTTCCCCAGGGGTCTATACTCGGAGCAATGCCCTTCAATATATTCATCAATGGTTTTCACTCTGTGATTCCTAACACTCAAATAGTGCAATATGCAGATGACTTCACCTTAGTCTGCTCTGCTCTTAGCCTTCCCGAGCTCCAGGCTAAAACCCAATTAGCCTTTACAACTACAGAGAACTGGATGCTTCAAAACCATCTCTCCCTTAATGCCAACAAATCCAAAATACTTATTTTCTCCCCCTCAAAAGCCCTCCCTCTCAAGAAACAATCCTTCAATATCATCAGCCATACCAACTCCACTATTGAAGTTGTTCCTTTTGTTAAACTTCTTGGAGTTACCATTGATGAACACCTGAAATTTGATACACATGTCCAATTAAATATTAAGAAAACCCATCAGAAACTTGGTATGCTATACAGAAACTCTCACTTTCTCTCTCCCTCTACAAGGCAAACTCTCGCCACTACCTACTTAATACCATCACTACTGTATGGTGCTCCACTACTAACCAACCTCTCTTCCACCATCTCTGCAAAACTAGAAATCTGTTACAATAAAATCTCTAAATTCGCTACTAAATCTAATCACTCCTCTCACCATTGTACCTCCCTCCATATGCTAAACTGGCTAGAGCTTCCCAACTACCTTGACTACCTCCAACTCACTACAACCCACAAACTAATCTTTAAACCTACTGCATGCCCTGCCCTAACAAATATCTTAGCATTTTACACACCTCTTAGACCCCTAAGATCTGCCCAACAAAATCTACTTTCTGTATACAAACCAAAATGTCCTGCTGGCCAGCTTCTCCTATCCTTTTCCTTAGCCAAAAAATGGAACACTCTCCCACCCTCGCTACGAATCTGTAAAAACTTTGAACACTTCAAATCTCTGCTCCATTCCTACCTCTCTCATAACTGGAAATGTAACTGCATTCTACCTACCTAATCCTGCTATTGTCTCCTACTCATGTACTTCCACATCTACCTCTACACCCTGCTGATTTTCCTCTTCAGCTGCCCCTCTCTGAATCCAATATAACAACCAAACCTGAATGTATATAATGTAAATACTGTACATAGCTTTCTATCACTACTCTTTTCTAGATGATGCTAATTAGCTAAGATAATTATCTATGCTATGTGTGTACTCCACTTTTGCTACAAAACAACTGCCTCTTTCTCCTCCGTACTTTTGCCTCTCTCTGCTTACATCAGAATCTATTTCAGCTAAACATCTACCTCCTTCTCTACTGCTCAACTACCTCTCTCTTCTTCCACCACTAGCTTGAATGGATACATTGTATACACAGTACTGTCCTCCATTATTTCTCCAATTTTCTACAAAACCAATAATTACTACTATCTTTCAAATTTTCAGTCTTTGTAACTACAAATAGAAAAAATTACAATTTGATAGTTATTAGTATTTTGTTCAGATTATTCTGCTGCCTCAATTCAACCATATGCTGTACAAATGGCTCTCTAATCAAGTGTCTGTATGTCATGAAGAGTGCTCATCTTTTTCATTTGTAATTCGCTACATCTCTATATATAATTCTATGATTGTAATTGCAATTTTTGATGTACTTGTACGTAATGTGGAGCTTTTCTCCCAGGGCCTCCACTGAAAATGGGCTCCTTGAGCCAGTGGATCTCCCCGGTCATCAAACTGGAAATAAATAAATAAATAATAGTTTCTCCACAAAAAGTGTTTAAAATAAGCACAAACAGTAAAGGTGAAGGAAGATGGGAAAACAGTCTGCCAGACTATCCAGTTTCACAACAGTCTTATAAAGCACATCATAATAAAATCTCTAGTTTCAGAGAAATTAGTCAATTTCATTGAAGAAATTAAAAAAATGAAAAAAGAAAAAAATTATGTAAGGTTTTTCCCAGAGGAAAATTATCTGCCCATCAATGAATGACTGTAAGCTGTCATCGATCCTACTTTAATATTGGATGGATCTTTCAATTGGCTAACTTTGACTCCATAAAATGGGCACTTGCATTTTACTGTTTTTATTCCCAGCTACTTTGAATTTAGATAAGATTCACTATATAGACAGATGACACTGGATGCCTATAAAGGCAGGCACCCATAAGTCACTGTTGACTCCAGCATACATGTTGTTCCCATGAACCTGCAAAAATAAATGGCTTTTCAAAGGCTAAAATATTCTGTTAAAAAGACTAACAAGTCTGGACATTTTTTTGTTTTTATAACATTATGAATTAATCTTTTTCATTTCACATTTCCTGCCCTGCAAGGTTTAGCTATTTAGTCAGTTTTGCATGACAATACTCATCAGATTAGCTTTCAGTCAACCTTGTGTGCCAATGAAGGTGTTCCCTCATCTTTCGCCTTACTGCTGTCATCTGAACAGCACTATTCCAGTAAATCATGTTACAAAAATGCTTTTAGCAATCCATAATATAAACGTGTCCAAGTATTCCTGTAAACATGACTGTAACACACACATTACAATTCACCTTAGCCACTGACATAATTGGCTCTGTATGCAAATTAATACTCCAATCATAACGAATAATCCTATTTGCATTTGTTGGCTGATAATAATAAAGAGAGTGAATGATCATATGTGTGATCTTACACTAACGTCGTTGGTGTGGAGAGGTCAAGATAGGTCACATGACCATGTGCTTTATAATAAAGGAGGAAGCGAAGGTTGTTCCCCTCTTCCGTTTTTAACCATATTGATTGCCTTCACATGTGTTTATTATTCTCTGTAAATGTATGTCTGACCAGACTTTCTTACCCTTAAGATGATACCGCCAACAGGTTATGGGCCCAGGAGGTAAATAGGAAGCCAATGGCATAGACTATGTTTCCACGGAGATGAGAAGAATTACGAGTTGTGGGAGACAAAGTTTCTGGGGCACCTACATTTGCTAGGGCTGAAAGATGCCATTTTGCAAAATGTGCAGCAAGACGCAGAAGATGACGAGAATGAGGAGGAAGGTGACGACGATGCTGAGAAAAATGAGGAGGCATATGCAGAATTAATACAGTTCTTAGATGACAAAAGTTTGTCCCTCGTCATGAGAGAGGCTGCAGACAATGGCAGAGAAGCGATTCAGATCCTGAGAGACCATTATGCCAGGAAAGGGAAGCCAAGGGTAATTAGCCTATACACTGAATTGACAAGCCTCCAGTAGGCCATCAGTGAGAGTGTCACAGACTATATTATTAGGGCTGAGATGGCCATAATGGCACTTAGAAATGCTGGGGAGAAGCTCAGTGATAGATTATTAATTGTGATGATCCTGAAAGGGTTGCCTAAAACTTTTAAACCATTTGCAGTACACATCACGCAAGATGATGATAAGTTGGGCTTTGGTGAGTTTAAAACAAGGTTGAGAAGCTATGAACATACCGAGAAATTTAATGCCAACGTAAGTAATGATAATGTGATGAAAGTTAAGTGGCCTTGGGGAAAGAGTAAAAGCAGAGATTATATTCTATGGCTGTGGCCAAAAGGGACATAAGGCACGAGAATGCCGGAGAGAATATAAAGGCCAGAGACAGTGGTGTAGTTTGTGTAAAACCTCTAGCCACAGGGACAGGAACTGTAGACGAAAGAAGAAAGACAGTGTGAAACAAGCAACTGATGCAGAGCTTTAAAGAAGCCATGTCTTTGTTTAACTCAGAAAAGTGGGTCAAAGCTATGAAGGAGGAACTTAAGTCTTTAAAGGGAAACAATACATTTACACTCACCACACTGCCGGAAGATAAAAATGCAGTGGGGGTAGGTGGGTTTTCACGGTGAAAGACAATGCAAATAATAAAGAGACTTACAAAGCTAGATATGTAGCTAAAGGCTATAGTCAAGTAGCTGGTATAGATTATAATGAAACATTTGCACCAACTGCGAGTATGACATCTGTACGAAGCCTAATGCAGATGGCAGCTCAGTATGATTTAGAATGGCACCAGATGGATGTACAAACGGCCTATTTACATGCTCTGTAAATTGTGAGGTGTATATGGAGCAACCTGAAGGTTTCGAAAAGAAATCAAATAACGATGAAAAATTGGTTTGTAAACTGAATAAATCATTATATGGACTGAAACAATCAGGGCGTAACTGGAACAAAATGTTGCATGATTATCTCTGTGAAAATAGTTTTATCCAAAACCCCGCAGACCACTGTGTATACACTAGACAAGCTGAAAATGAGAAAACAGTTCTAATTATATGGGATGACAATCTCATTATAGCAGCCGGTGACAATGAATCACTAAACGATGTAAAGGAAATGCTCAAGGCTAAATTTAAAATGAAAGATCAGAGAAAGTTAAGACATTTTCTAGGCATTGATTTTACCCAGAATAGAGATGAAGTAAAGATGAACCAAAAGACGTATATTACGAAAATTCATGAGAAATTTGATATGTTTAATTGCAAAGTAAGAAGTACCCCTTACAAACAAAAAACAAACTTTGAGTGTGACAATGAATTTACAGATCCAAGAAAATATTGTGAGCTTGTGGGTAGTTTGATATATGTTATGACAAGCATGAGACCTGATCTTAGCTGGATTGTAAGTAAACTTTCACAATATTTGTCACAACTGAGTGTTAAGATACTTGAAAGGTACATTGGACAGAGAGCTGTGCTACAAGAAAAGTGAAGGGAAACTTCAGCTTATAGCATACAGTGATGCAGACTGGGCAACAGATCAAAACAATAGATGTACTACAACAAGTTATTGCTTTAGCCTCAATAGAGATGGGCCTATTATTTCGTGGAAATCAAAGAAGCAACAAACGGTAGCTTTATCTACATGTGAGGCAGAGTATATGGGATTAGCAGCAACAACACAGGTGAGTGCAAATATGTGCCAGTAACAATATTTGAGGACAATCAAGGAGCAATCGTTTTGTCGAAGAATCCAATAAGCCAACAGAGATATAAACATGCTGACATTAAGTATCATTTTGTTAAGTCAGCACTTAATGATGACAAAATAAGCATTGAATATTGCCCGACAATGGACATGGTTGCAGATGTCTTTACTAAACCTGCTACGAAGTCGAAGATTGAAAAGTTCATGTATTACATATTTGGAATGTGAAGGAAAAGTTATCCAAAAATATGTTCTTAAAATGCATTTTGTGTACAGCGTAAGAGCAAGTGGGGGGTTGGCTGATAATAATAAAGAGAGTGAATGATCGTATGTGTGCTCTTACACTGACATTGTTGGTGTGGAGAGGTCAAAAGAGGTTACATGACCATGTGCTTTATAATAAAGGAGGAAGTGAGGGTTGTTCCCCTCTTCCATTTTTAACCAGATTGATTGCCTTCACGTGTGTTTATTATCCTCTGTAAATATATGTCTAACCCGACTTTCTTACCCTTAAGATGATACCGCCAACAGCATTACATACAATTGCAGTCTTCTGCCTAGTTATTCCTTATGTCACTGTCTCCTTTTATTTGTGGGAACTACTGCTTTTGTATACACATATTCATTGGTGGTATGCCTTTTTTTTGATGCAACTTAATTTACTCTTTCCTTCATATTACGCATATTTTACTCTCACTATTCTGAACCAGCGTGCATACTGTTCTTATTCATTCTCAGTACTGTTGTCCATTGCAGGCTGCCACAACAAGTTTCTTTACTCACTGATCTCCAAACTTTCACACATTTCCTCAAGAAGCTAGGTAAACCAGCAATATATTTTATATTACAGTAATTTGTTATGGAACTGTGATTGTTGCTTTTCTTACAGCAGGGATCAAGCTTGAAAGGCTATTTTGCCCAGTAACAGCCACAAAGAAAATGTGATTACAACACTTAGAATTATACAGAAACATCAACTCATATGTACAATAGGGGTGGGCTATGGCTTCATAAAAAAATGGAGCAAAGATCAAACTTTGGGTTTTTTAAATAGTTGAGCTGCAACATCAAAGTACAGGCAATCTAGCTAATGTACAAATTTCCCAGGTGTCAACACTGCATAAAGACAAAGATTATAAGAGTTTCTCTAGAGTTAAAGACAGATCAGTTATTTCAGGTATCTTTGCAGCTAAAGGTGCATAACATGTGAAGCCTGATGAATAACAATGACTCTGGCTTTCACTGCAGGAAGGGGCAAGCTGAGCTAACACGTATCATGCTGAGGAGATGAATTCTTTATGCAGACATCAAGACTCCTCAGTGCAACTTCAACTGACTGTTCAGCAACAGAAGATAAAATGGAGGTGGTATGCATATGCATGGGACCCCTAAGTCCCAGACAATGGCTTAGCATTTTCACAGGAATCCTAAAAATAGCATTAGATGAGGTATGACCAGAATAACAGTGGAAACCAGTTTTTAAACTGAAAATGCTCATTAATATTCACTGGTGCTTGTGTCACAAAACAGCTACATTATGCATGGACATGACACCAGAAAGTAGCTTAAAACAAATTTACGTCCGTATTTGTGCAATCTCTATTCCACTGTACCATCTAACTATCAATTACTCCATTCCTTACATGTGTACCATACAAACTGTGACAGCACAAAAGGGACATCACCAAAATGGAAGGCAGGCATAATGGGTGACACTGACTCCTAATACCAAACTGTGGCTTTTATATACAACTGTGAAATATACTAAGTAACAGTCAATGAAATCCTCTGTTCCCTGCGTCAGACCACATTGCAGTATCATTCTGGATTCCATGTACATTTATCACCACTATGTAATCCACCAGGTATGCACACTTACTGATCTGATGAAGTTCAAGTGATTTAACTGAACAAAAAAGCACTTCATTAAACATTATGGAATCAATTTCATCGTTTTGGTCTTGACTGATGCCTAATTTTTGCATTTTCCTGTGAATTCCAGAAGGATCTCTAATCACTGAGAATTGGAGTACTTGTTAGGGGTAAATGATATCACCTGTTGTCATGTGTCTAGTACTCCATTTTCTACTTCTTCTCTGCTCAGTATATGATTTCAGAAAATTGTGTCCTTTTATGATATTACCATGCTTCATTTATTTTTGGGTGAGAACAAAGACAAGAATATGTTAAATACAAATTCTACTGCTTACTCCTATTACTTTTAAGCCACTAGCAAAAATATAAAAAATAAACAAAGAAGATAAGAAAGGGGTTGCATTAGGTTTGAAGGCACTACACAAAGCCTTTATGTGACCGCTATTGGTTGTGGGCCTGCCATAATGCTTGGCAGCCATGGGTCAAATAGCTACTGGCTACAACTGTGTGTAATTGTCCAGCGTTGGTTACCTTGGATAGCTTTGTTGAGCAAAAGCTGGACATAAACCAGTGAAACTGCTAAACATGAACTGAGAATTGCTACACAATGTAGGTTTATTGACAGGATGCAGCAGGGAAGTGGATGATATGATGGTAAGAAGGAGGCTGGACATCCTACGTATCCAGGAGACAAGATGCAAGGGTAGTGCAGCCAAGCCACTTTGCTTTCGATACAGAGTCTACAATTCAGGAAGAGGAAAGCTAGAAATGGTGTTGGAATGTTGATGAGAGAAAGGCATAAGAAGGCAGTGAGGGATATCATCAGACTTAACGACAAACTCATGGCAATCAACTCTAGGATAATGAAAGGGCATTACTCATAACCTCAACCTATGCCCTACAGCTGGGTTGTGATACAGATGAAAAGACTGCATTCAGACAGCACTTGCAGGAATTACTAGAGAAAGCAAGACAACATGAACTGCTGTTGATAATGGGTGACTTGAATACACATATCGGGACAGATAGAACAGGAGATGAGGACTGCCTGGATCCACATGGATGGGCCAACAGCTATAATGGAGAGGCCATTTGATATTTCTGTCTGGCAAATGGCTTGACAGTAGCAAACACGTTTCGTAAAGACAAACATTCACAAGTTCACATCAAAGAGTGGCCAAAAGGCAACTCAGGTAGACTTCCTCTAGTAAGTAAAGGGTACAGGGGTATAATCAATTATTACAAAAACATCCCCAGCCAAGCAGTTGGCCCAGAGCATAAACCACTGCTTGCCACACTCAGCTGCAAGCAGTGTTGACAGTGGACTCTAAGGTCAACAGACAACAGTCTCAAGACCTGTAGTTGACTGTAAAGAAGTTACAGTAGTTCAAGGAATTACTCAGGTTTCCAGCACACCAAGTACAGGAGGAAATAGGTGTGGTTGAAGAAGAATGGCATCTTCTCAAAAGAGCATGTGTGAGGACTACAGAGCTGATATGTGGCAGAGCCAGGCATGTTAATAAGGTACATGAGGAGAGTGGGTGGTGGACTGCAGCAGTCCAGGAAGTCTTCAAAAGAAAGGATGCAGACAAGAAAAAGAGGGAGATTGAAAATACCAATCAGTCTAGGAAGAATTACTGGATGAGTAACAAAGAAGCTAAGAAAGGAGTTGCAATAGTGAAGAAAATGCACTGGTAGCACTCTACCAGCTTCTGGTAAGAGACTCCGTAGGTGGCTCAAAGAAACTACATCAGGTTGCAAGTCCAAGACAGAAAGATAAGACAGTCAGACAAGCTTTATAAAGGGATGCCAGCAAACAATCTGCTCCCCAGTCCACATGACATCAAATGCAGCCAGAAGTATTTCCATCAGATTAGACAGGACAAAAAGCACAAAGAAGATGTGGCATCCCAGATACAGGCTATAGTACGAGAAGAAGAGGAGACCACCCTACAAGGAGTAATAATATCACTACAGATAATGAAGTCAGGGAAAGCAGCAAACTCAGATCAGGTCAATGCAGATATGATAAAGATGCTTGGTCAGAAGACATCTGAGGGTACTCACAGCAGTGTGGAAAGAAAGGCGTATCCCAGATGACTGGAAAATAAGCATACTTGTGCCAGCTTGTGCCAGTGTACAAGAACAAAGGGGACATCCACAACTGTGAGCAGTACACAGGCATCAATCTCCTGTCATAGTGCATGAAATTTATGGAGAGTGTCACTTATAAACGGATATGCAGGGCAGTAGAATTTAAGGTGGGAAATGAGCAGTTTGTAATCAGATCAGGATGCAGCACAATGGACCCGATGTCTGCAGTGACACAGAAGAAGCTAAAGACAAGGAAAGAGTCCAAGTGCTCATTCCTATACTTGTGAAAGAAAATGACAAGGTACCAGGGAAATTGATTTGGGCAGTACTGCATTGTGTCACAGCCCCAGAAACATTGCTACAATTAGTACAGGCTAAGTACAAGGACCCAATGACTCAAGTACGAACCATGTTTGGGCTCACAGATGGGTCGATCGATGCACCCATAAGGGGATCACTGTTTATTGTCTAAAGCAGAAGAGGTTTTAGAACACCACAAAAGGCTAGTCACTACTACAGACATGTAAGTTTGCCAGTGGGAAGATAACCAAAAAGCCCACTTTAAAGGGTGTTAGGGTGAATGAGGTGATGATGCAGATGTAAGTGGGGCAGTTCCCTGGTTAAAAATGACATTGCCTACAACTTATATTGCTCATGCCTTTTCATTTTCTATATCTATATTTTTTTCATGTGACTGCCATCTATTTGAGGGCAATTCATGATATGCTGTAGCATTCTACAATGGTGGTAAACAAGGTGGAAAAAATAATTTAAAAAGAGCATTTCTGACTCATTTCGTACCAAGATAAATGGGACCGACAAACTGCATTTACCTCTTACTTGCAAAGTAGCTGACATCACAGAGATTTGTCATGACAATTTTTCAGCTTGTATAACACAGCAACAGCAGCCCTGGAATGACAGCTGAGATTTTCAGTGACTAAGCCATTAGATGGAAAGCAATGTTGTGCATAGGCAGAGGAAGCTTTTACATTTGATTCATTCTTGACATGTGCAGTACTCCACCTTTACTAACTCTTTACCACATGAAAGTAATGTTTTTTAGTTTATTTTGTAAATGAATACTCTTGTCTCCATAGAGTGAAGGACCAATGCATGAGTCAAAAAAGCTGCACAGAAAAAATGTCTGTGTATATTAATTTATATACCTGTGCCTGAGATCCGTTAATTACTGCTGAGATCCATTACTTACTAAAGCCTGAAGTGCACTCTGTTTCTTAAAAAAATACTAGTTGCTAATAAACAAATAGTCGTACTTTTCTACCCAACATAATTCCCGCCTTCTTCTCCCCTCTCTATGCAGCTTACTCTATAAAACAAACACTACTAATCACCATGTTGTCCCCTTACCTCCTACTACCATAGTGTTTTGCCTGGCTTTCCTTTACAACTCCTTCCTACCTGGATTCTTCTCCTCTCTATATTCTATACTATAACTACTCTATGTCTCTCCACTTTATTTCTTCTTCCTAACTGGTGAGCTCTTCTCTCACTTCATCTATCATCCTATCTTTGCTGCACACTATTATGTCTTACAAATGGTACATTCTCATTATGCTGCTTTTACCTGAATTACTTTTCACATACTTTTATTGTGTACGCTAACTTTTCTTTTTCGTTATCCATTATTACTCACTTATTATAACTGACCTGGTTATTAACTGTTAGTCAATTTGTTCTGTAATATATAGTTCTCTGTAATTATTTTACCACTACTACTGAGTTTTTCTCCCCGGTCCTCTGCTGAAAAGGGGCTTTTGCCCATTCGGACTAACCCATTTAACAAATGTCAAATAAATAAATAAAAATAAATAAATAAATAAATAAATACAATAAAATAATGCATATATTGTTGAGACACAAAACAGTTATACATTTCTTTAAGATTATCACTGCTCAGTTATCCTTATGCTGCTGTACCTATTGTTAGTCTATAAAAAAAAGTAATCTAAAAAAATCAGTTTTAATACGGACTATTTATCATTTTTATTTATTTATTTATTTTACATTTGTTGACGGGGATAGTCCAACTGGATATATGCCCATTTTCAGAGGAGGCCCGGGGAGAAAAGCTCCACATACCAAAAAAGAGACAGTACATACATCACTGAGTGCTAAACTCAGGCAGACATGTTTAGAAAAATTATAGACAAAGAATACAGGCAGATATCAATGTACACAATATGCAGACTTATAACTGATTGGCAAAGATGTATCAGAAAATGTGAACACAGAATACAATCAGATTTCATAATTCACAATGCTTAGACATTCAAATGCTATGAAGCATAGATACTTGTCTAAACAGCAGGTTGGGTAGCAAGACATGTATTAGTGAAGTTGTTAGTCAGGTTTAGAACAAGAGCACAGCCAATGAGTTATGAGTAATTTTTTGAGTTCTCTTTTAAATAGGGGTAGTGAGGTTTCCTTGGTAACGGTAGTAGGGAGTAGATTCCAGATTTTACCGGTTGAGTTGGCAAATATAGCATCACCTGCAAAGTTGTTGGACTTTTGGGTCAGTATCATTAGTTTATCAGCTGAGCATAATGGCCTGGGGGCACTATGAGGGGTGAGAATATTTTTGAGGGCAGGGGTGTTATCAGCTTGATGGAGTATTTTATGTGCTACTATAAGCTGGTTGAACTGTAGAAGGGTAGGATCTAGCCATCTCAGTGCTTTGAGGTTCTGGCAATGGTGGGTCCTAAAAACTATGCCAGTAGTGAATCTGGCTATATGATTTTAACATCCTGATAATTTGTTGAGATTGGTTTTGGATAGGATGGTGAGTACAGGGGAGGCATACATAAGGGTAGAACGGAGGTTTGATCTTGCAATAGCTACCCTAGCTAGGGGGGTGAGGAATGGTTTGGCTCTGTACAGGGAGCCAAGTTTTTTGTTGACGGACTTAATAGTGTGATTGACATGTTAATCAAATTTAAGGTTGCTGTCTTTTATTACGCCTAGAAGCTTTGTATGGTCATCAGGGGAGATAATGGTGTCATTGCTAGATTTGATGTTGAAGGAAGGAGGAGAAATTCTGTGGTTAGGGGAGAAAAGTAGCAGCTTGGTTTTGTTAGGATATAGAAGCAGGCAGCGATTAGCTAGCCATGTTTCTACCATGCTGAAAGTGGTCTGGGTGAGGGTTAGAAGTTGTGTAGGAGAGGAGGCGGAACATATTAGCATTGAGTCATCTGCATATTGAATGCAGGTGGCTCCTGAGATGGTGATATGCAGATCATAGATAAAGATAGAGAAAAGAAGGGGACCTTGTATGGACTCTTGTGGGACACTAGTTAGAGAAAGTTGGGATGACTGCTTGCTCTGCCATAAAACAGCCTACTGTCTACCATTTAGGTAGGAATGAAACCATTGTATTACGTGTTGGTCTAAACTGATGTTTTTTAGGGTATTGAGCAGTAGCTGATGGCTGATCATATCGAAAGGTTTTGAGAGATCTAGGAAGAGTGCTGAAGATAGTTTGTTGCTGTTACGATGAAGACTGATGACATTAGAGAAAGATAGAAGAGCTGTGGTGGTACTGTGGAATGGCCTAAAGCCGTGCTGAGAGTCAGCGAGCTTTACGTTTTGAATAAGAAAGAGCATGATTTGTTTGTGTATGCATCTTTCCATGATTTTAGCTAGTGGTGGAAGAATGGCTATAGGTCTAAAATTAGATAATTCTGTGGAGCTTCCTCCTTTATGGAGAGGTATAACATGTAATATTTTCCATATTGCTGGGATGGATCCTTCTCAGATGGACTGTTGATCAGAATAGAAATGGGTAGCGTTATGGCATTAGCTGCTTTTTGAAGATATTCAGCTGGGAGGTTGACAGCAGCTAGTATAGTAGACTTTAGCTTTTTGAGTAAGGTCCGGATTGGTAGGTACGGTTTGAAAGGTAAAGGTGGGTTGGGTGCTGGGTGGATCAGGGCTAGATATGCCAGAGCTGGTGTTTGTGTCCAATGGAGTGAGATGGGTATCTAGGAGACTGGATAGTTTTAGTAAAGAAGGAGTTGAAGCTGTCGACAATTTCTACAGGGTATTTATCAAAAGGAGCTGATGGAGAAGGAGTTGTGGAATGGCCTGGGTGGAGAAGACTGTTAATACCAGCCCAGAACTTTTGAGACTTTAGCTGATGTTTTTGTTGTAGGAGGGTGTAGTGATTTTATTTGTCTAGAATGACAGACTTTTTTGGTCTGGTTCCTTAGCTGCCAGTATCTTACTTGGTCCATAGGGGCTTTGGTAACATGCCACCTGGCCCAGGCGTTGTTTCTTAGTTTAATTTTGTTTTTTGTTTCTTTACATAGCCACGTTGCAAGTGTGGCTTTTACACGGATGGTACAGGTAGGAGCATGGTGGTTAAGGATAGCCAGAAATCTGGTATTGAAGTACTTCTTGTAATGGGAGTCATTTCAAGACATTCCAATAACATGCTTTGAGTTTATTTTGGAAGTTGTCAAGGTTACCTGATGTTTCTTATAGTCTTGTAGGTGGGCTGGTTGGGAATGTTGGCTTGAACCTAATAATATAGGTTAGGCAGTGATCACTTAGATCGGATAATGTACCTGACTTGTACTTTTGGGGGTGGCTGTTAATAAGTATCCAATCAAGGATACTATCTTTGACTCTGATGGTTTGGTTTTGCACCAATACATACATCCATTTAATTACTTGCATCATTCTTAGACTAACTGTAATACATTCAACCATAACTGCACAAATGTACCATCACTGATAGTATCACAATCATGAATTTAACAGTAACATTTCCTTTGTAATGTATTTCACTACTGGTTGTTCAAGTACTGCACACAAACACACTGATATAGACTCACCTATGCACACATGTGTATATATATATATATATATATATATATATAGAGAGAGAGAGATATATGTGTGTGTGTGTGTATATACATAATATATGTTTAGATAAATATACACACACACACACACACACATACACATTTTATATATATATATATATATATATATATATATATATATATATATATATATATATATATATAAAAATAATACAGAACCATCAACTCATTTGCACCACAGGGATTGGCCATGGCTTCATCAAAAGAAAAGGGTGCAAACAGCAAATAGTTGAGCTGTAACATCAAAGTACAAGCAAGCTAGCAAATGTACAAACAGCCCATGGCAACACTCATAAAGACAAAGATCATAGAGATTCTCTAATGTTAAAGACAGATTAGTTATGCAGATAAGACACCTTTCATGTATCTTAGCATCTAGAAGTGCCTAACTTATAAAGCCTGAAAAATACCTCTGGCTCTCAGTACAGGAAGAGGCAAGCTGAGTTAACAGGTATCATGCTGAGGAGATGACTCTCAGTATAGGAAGAGGCAAGCCGCGCTAACAGGTATCATGATGAGGAGATGAATTCATTATGCAGACATCATGACTCCTCAGTCTAACGTCAACTGACTGTTCAGCAGCAGAAAATGAAGAAGGAGGTGTGATGCATATGCATGGGATCCCCAAATCCCAGACAATGGGTTAGCATTTTCAGAGGAATCTTAACAGTTTCAGACAGCATAAGTAGTATCACAGAGGAAACCAGTTTTTAAACTGAAAATACTCATTAACATTCATTGGTG
Source organism: Protopterus annectens (assembly GCF_019279795.1). Lineage (NCBI taxonomy): Eukaryota > Metazoa > Chordata > Ceratodontiformes > Protopteridae > Protopterus > Protopterus annectens. Next base: position 910,122,751 of record NC_056728.1, read on the forward strand.
CTTGTGTCACTAAACAGTTATAACTAAGCATGGACAAGACACCAGAAAGTAGCCCAAAACAAATTTACATCCATTTTTGTGCAGTCTTCTTTCCACTGGCCAAGGTAACTTAACCACACTCTGCACTGGGAGATATGAGGCCATTAGATCTGGAAATCTTGCAGTTTAACACAATGGAATTAATAAACATCACAGCTGATATCAGTACCATCTAGTA